>NC_048307.1:17692098-17725075 GCF_013100865.1 Trachemys scripta elegans | reverse complement strand
CAAACACTGACAAATAAGAGAGCACGACACTGTATGATTTCTAGAGCTGATATAGGGCAATTTGTTCAGCAGAGTGATGTAAGCTTCGTTATGATTGCATCATCCATGACTTCTAGGAATAACACGATGCAATTCATATCATGTATGACGCAATACCAGCTTCAGATTGCATCATTCATTGTTTTGCCTAAAAAGCAAGTACTGTCCAAACCCAGTCATAGATTTATTCATAGATCCAGTCAAAGATGTATTTTAGTCATTTCTGGTTTAAATTGAGATCCCTTCCCTTTATAACTCGCTTATCCTCTGCCATTCCCAAGTCAAGGGTCGTATGTACTGACCCAATAGCATATCTTGAAAACTAGAGCCAATCAACAATTTTAAGCATCATTTTCATTCTCAGTGACCCAGAATTAGTAAAGTTTGACTACATTTATTTCAGAAGCATTTTGGCTGTAGAGCAGTGTAACACTTCCTTCTTTACTTTCTCACACCAGTCATGATTTTATAGACTATCATATCCCCCCTTAGTCGTCTCTTTTCTAACCTGAAAAGTCTCAGCTTTATTAATCCCTCCTCATACGGCAGCTGTTCTATGCCCCTAATCACTTTTGTTGCCTTTTTCTGAACTTTTTCCAAGTCCAATATATACATTTTTTGAGATGGGGCGACCATGTCTGTACACTGTATTCAAGATGTGGGTGTACCATGGATTTTTATAGAGGCAATATTATATTTTCTGTCATATTATCTATCCCTTTCTTAATGATTCCCAACATTCTGTTCACTTTTTTGATTGCTGCTGCACATTGAGTGTTTTCAGAGGATTCTCCACAATGACTCCAAGATCTTTCATTCTGAAGATTCACTCTTCACTCCAAGATCTCGTTCATTCTGAAAACTGTCCATTTATTCCTACCCTTTATTGTCTATGGTAACTTTGCTAGTCATCTAGTCACGTTTTATTTTTGTGAGAAGACTGAAGCAATGAAGGCATTGAGCAGCTCTGCCTTCCTATCATCTTCTGTTACCAGCTCACCTGCTCCACTGAGCAGCGGTCCCACACCATCCTTGATCTTTCTTTTTTGTCTGACATATTTGAAGAACCCTTCTTGTTGTCTCTAACATTTCTTGCCAGCTGTCACTCATTCTTTGCCTTGGCTTTCCTGATTTTGTCCCTACACACTCGTGCTATTCCTATCTATACTTCCTTGGTGACATGCCGCTCCTTCCATTTCCAGAATCTATTCCTTTTGGGTTTTAGATATGTAAACAGGGTCTGCTGAATTCTTCCCTGACAGCTAGCTGGGAGAGGGAGAGACTTAAGGAGCAAACTGTATTTACAAGCACACACCTACTCTGCTTAAATATCCAGCAGATAGAACTGTGTTGCTCAAAGTGATCAACTGTGGCTGGTGTTGGGTTACAAATTACCTTAGTACTGAATGCAGGGGTAGTGAAATGCTGTTAACAATGTTGGCATTATTGTATGAATAAAAGGGAGCAGAACTGTGCTTAACCTGTCCCACATGAGGGGGTCACCCTCAGCTGAAAGGACCTTGTTAAGCCAGGGTGTTGAATGCCAGAGGCCTGTGGAAATAAGAGGGATAGGGACAGGTATCCCAGCCAGAAAGTGTGTGGACCCTCCCCCAGGGTCCTCCCGAGACTGGTTTAACCTGTTCCTTCCCACTGTTCAAAGAAAGAACTAAATAGGCTTCATTAGGAGCCTCTTCGTTATTTTAAATGCCCAGTCAGAGCTGAAATCAGTTGTGGTGGGGGAGTGTTTCTGCCCTGCCTGCTAAGAGCTGAAAATTACTAAGAGACTGATGTGCAGAGGTCACAGCAGAGAGGCAGGTGGCTGCAGAAGGTGACTGACAGTTGGCTGGTGAGGCAGTATGCGCAGCTGGGGAGGCAGTGAGGAACTGTAGCTGGCAGGATGGCCAGTGGAGAGGCGTAGCGGATGGTGGGGCAGCCAGCCAAAGCCAGTGCTCAGATGCCAGAGCAAGTAAGGTGTCTTCTTCCCCAAGTGGGAGGTGAACTCACACAGATGTGCCTCTGAACCCTGAGGTCCTCTCTGACCAAGGATAACCACTGTGAGTGGGGTATGGAGTAAGAGGGAAGAGAGAGGCACAGAAAAGGAACTGTTGTTTGTAGAACTCAAGAACATGAGGCAGAAGGCACTGCCCCATGTATTCTGGGGTAGGTGTCCTGCTCACAGTTTTATGATTCTGAATCCCGCTTGTGGCATTTTCCCTAATTAAAGTCAGGTGACTTCCCTCCTTTCATTAAAAGTTTCTTTTCTCCACTCAGACTCTGTGCTTGCGAATGGGGAAGTATTGCCTCTCAAAGGTGCCTAGGGGTGGTGTGTAATTTTCCCAGGTTACTGGGTAGAGGATTGAGATGGTTCTGTGTTGTGTCAATGGAATGGAACCCCTACATATTGGACCTGGCCCTGGTTGCTGCTGGCTTCACCTGGCAGAAGGGTTACAGATAGCTAAAAAACTCCATGTGCAGCCACACTGGCCTCCTGAGGTTCGTCTTACCTTTCCTCTGCGTCAGAATAGCTTGTTGAGCCATAGTAACCAATACAATACATGTTAAGTCATAGTAACTAATGCAATATTAAACATGACCTAGTATTCAATGATAACCCTAGGGTTAACCACAACCAGCTGATGTAATATTAAATATGACACGCTCTCTCTACACTGAATGTTTAACATCATGTTAGTTACCATAACTCCCAGAGGTGGTATTCTAACCCAGTGCAATTTTCCAGTGCAAAAAAACCCCTAGTGGCATTGCTAGCTTGTGTTTAATTTGTGGACAAGTTTTGCATTTGCAGTGATTTCCTGAAGAATGTGGAATAGGTCACCTCACAGGAGGTCTGGTCATGTCCTCATGATCTCAAAAAAACAGGTGCTAAGCTCTGAGGGTTTGTCTGAACTTTGATTTTGTTTACATTTTAATTGATTTATATTTTTATGTTGTTTTATTTATACTTCTTATATTATCTTTCGTCACCCAAAGCTCCTGAGGAAGAAGGCGGAGAGTAGGCACCCAATAAATATATATATTCATTTAGTATTTATGCAATCTACCTTATCCTGTTATGATTAAAATATACATGCAAAACTACCTACAGTTCTCCAGATAAATTAAGAGCTACATTTGTCCCTCCATAGTCAATTACCTTAATTCTGTCTGTGGTTTGTTTATTTTTTATTAGTTTTAAAAATAAATAATTTTTCTTGTTCATTGATTGATTACATTTTCCCTTGTCAGACTATTTGCAAAATTCAAAGTTAATGGATTTTGGGGTGAAAACAAAGAAGCCATCATCATAAAGACGCCAGGCCAAATCGTCAGCTGTAGCCAATCCGCACATAGGGCAGCTAAGGATGAAGAGTGCTCAGCATCAGCTGTTCCTCTGCCAGCTGCCAACAGCCCCAAGAGGCCAATAAATGCAGAGACATTAAGCAGCAGCCCTATATAGGCACTGATAGAGCACTTAGCTGAGACTCAGGAGACCTGGGTTCTTTTCCTGGCTTTGCCACTACCTGCTGTGTGACCTTGGGCATGTTCCCTCACTTCCTTGTGTTTGCTTCTCCCCACACCCTTAGTCTGTTTTATATGTTTAGAATATAAACTCTGTCCCCCTACAATGTATCTCTACAGTAAGTCAATAGGCCTCTATCCCAGTTGGCCCTCCACATGCTATTGTAATATGAATAATATTTTTAAAAGGCTTATGATCGAGTGGTTAAAGCAAAAAATTGAGAGCCAAGAATGCCTGCAAATGATCCACTGATTCACTATTCCAGTCTTAGTCTATGAAGCAATCATAAATGTGTCCATGTTTAAAAAATGTTCAGAAGAAGTAATTCTTCAGCAGTGCCAAAGACTAAGAGGAACAAAGTGGAGACATTATTTATTGAGCAAACGTTTCAGGATTATGTCCTCCTAAGACACCCCAGTGGCTAGAAGTTCTTCAAACTGCATTTGTAAGCATTTATTTCCAGAGACAATGCCACCCTTGTGAAAATTATGACAATTTCTTTAGGGACTTGAAATGATTAATAATGAGTTTCTATGCAGACTTCCAGGGGAAATTATCTACAAAGTGGCTTTTCTACATAAAACAAAGGTCAATAAGGGAATAACCCTCTCCAGACCCTCAAAAGAAAGGGGAAAATCCCTTAGCAGGAACATCTTTAACAGGGTCACTTTCAGATGTCACATCTCATACCATAACCCATCCACTCCACTCCATCAATAACGACAGCTTTGATATTCTGTTTCTCCTACAACCATCTTCTTCTCTTTTTTCTATACCCCCAATCCAAGGAATGCCCTTCCTGAACTGGTCTGCAGGCCACTACCCACTCTGCATTCATATCCCTCCTGAAGACCCATTTCCTTCATGATGGCTACAGGATACAAGTTCACTGAAGTCAATGGAAAGATTCCTATTGACTTCCATGGGCTTTGGATCAGGTCCTGACTGACTAAATCACCTATATATTTACTTCATTTATCTCATGAGTGAACTAATCTGTGACACAATGCCCCACATTCTTCATAGAGATATGGTTATGATATGATTATGGCATAACTAAGATTTATTTTATGCAAGATGGATCACGTGAGATATCATTGGAAAGGTTATAATTTATGAATATGATTATCCTATTTTTATGCATGTATCATTTTTGTATCAAGTTAGGAATATTGCCTATGCATCTATTACAAATGTGTTTACACCTGGGGAATGCCCACCAGACAGAATGCAATCAGTCTAGATGGCCAGTTGGGAAGGACCATTAGGGAAAATAATAGGTCTTTCAAGATGCTAATCGCCCACTGAGAAGTCTTCCTGGGGGCGCTACAAACAGCCTCTGAGTTATGGCTGCGGGGTCATGTGACCAAGTCACCTGGTACTAGACTCCATGATAATACTAGTATTTTTCCGCTGACTGGGGGTGGGAATCACATTGGGAGACAAAGGATTTCCACCCTATTTAAAAACTATTTAAGGCAGGCTTGTGACATCATTGTGGTTCATTCTTCATTAACTCCCCGTCCAAGAAAGAAAGTTGCTGGAAACACCTGAGAAACAAATAGACTGAACGGGGGGCTGAGCCCAGGCTAGAGGGTGTCTGGCCTGTGAAAGGAATATCTGGAGTTTTAAGCTGCAAGCAAGGGCAGCTTGCCTTCAAAAATCTCTGCAATCTGCCTAGAACAACATTTAGGGTGAGAATTTGCTGTTTATAACCAGTTTCTATAGTATACTAAGCTTAGATTTTGTGTTGGTTTTATTTGTTAGGCAATCTGCTTTGATCTGTTTGCTATCCCTTATAATCACTTGAAATCTATCTTTTGTAATTAATGAACTTGTTTTTGTTTTGTCTAAATCCCAGTGTGTGGAATTCATAACTGGGGGGCAAACAGCTGTTGCCTATCTCTCTCCACATTAAGGGAGGGGCGAATTTCATGTGCTTACGCTGTATAGTTCTCTGTGCAGTGCAAGACAGTATAATTTTGGGTTTGCGCTCCACGGGGAGGGGGGCACTTGAGTACTGGGCAGTTCCTTAGCTGAGCCTTCCCATGCAGAGCTGATCTCAGCATCTGTGTGTAAAGCTGTAGCTGGGTGTGTCCCTACCTGTATGCGTGCTGCGTAAGTGCAGTCTGAAGCCTGAGGGAGGGCTTGGCTGGCTTGCCTCGCCTCAGCAATAAAGTATAAAGGGAGCCCAGGCTGGTGGGTCAGGCGGGTTCAGTAGGACCCCAGTTCCAGGTGGCACCCCGGGGGAAAACCTGTCACATAATTATCTATGCTGAAGGAAGGGATCACATGTTAGTAGAGAAGGGAGGAAGGATCCTGGACTTGAAGCTGAGGTTTGGTTTGGGGATAGCCTGACTAATAGCCCCAGGCCTTCCTTTTTTAACAGAAAGGTGAGTTAAAAAAGTCAAATCATGTAAGAAAAACAGATCGATTTATATGTGCATTTATTCATTCTGAGTGTAACAGTCCATGGCTGGAAAACAAACAGAGTTGAACTCCCTTGTTTGATCAGTGTGCATACTGTGCAAATAAAGTATGCCCAGAACATTGAAAACCTGCTCGGTAGCAGTTAGCCGAAGAAACAGCCCAAGGAGGAGTATAAAATAATTAATGCGTTAAAACACATAATAGTCCTACAGGATAATCTCCACACATGAGACAAAGTAGTCATATATAGTGGCTTGCATTTGCCTGCCTAGGGGCAAAAACTGGCCAACACTCCCTAGCCAGTGTAGATCCAGCCAAACCAGTTCTTATGCCGCTGCTACGTACCACCATCGGGTGTGAGTATGTGAGCAAACATATGTGGGAAGTTTCACTGGATGGAGGTTGCTATGTTCTGACTAAACTTGGCTGCTGAATGGCCTCTTGGAGGCCAAAGCTAGCGGCCATAAATTAGAGCAGCCCTAATGAGAATTAAAGTTCTCCACACTGGGAATTTGAGCCATTTATACAACTTGATTAAAACTGCATTTATATAATAGTCATACACTTTGCCTTAGTGAGGAGTGCAGGGTCAGTGTATAAATAATAGCAATACAATATAATTGAACAGGGGGGAGGGATAGCTCAGTGGTTTGAGCATTGGCCTGCTAAACTTAGGCTTGTGAGTTCAATCCTTGAGGGGACCACTTAGGGATCTGGGGCAAAATCAGTACTTGGTCCTGCTAGTGAAGGCAGGGGGCTGGACTCAATGACCTTTTAAGGTCCCTTCCAGTTCTAGGAGATAGGATCAGATAATAATTGGTCTCTTGCAACATATAACTGGTACAAAGACTTTACATTCATTTCAGTCCTCTCATTCTATGGAATACCCTCACAATTAATTATGAGTTTAGGGCTTAAAAATAAAAATCACAATGTATATGCCTTCAAAACAAAGCAAAGAAATATAAAACTAACAGATAATGACAGGCTAATATTTGATGGGAGATAAAAGCAAAAAGAAGAAATTTTACAAAATCACCCTTTAGGCCCTTAACTGTTATGGCCATCGGTCAGCCTAGTTGATCAAAAGAATGAAGCGTTACCTTTGCATTAAAAAAAAAAAAATCTCTAATCTACTTAGAAGTGTCATATACACACACAGCTAGTTTCGGGACTGATGGGATTTGTAAACTATGCTGTGTTGCTTCTATCTAATATTCCCATTTATCAAGATATTCTATAGGACTTGTAAACATTTTAAATCAATACAAGCTTGGGTAAAGTATCCATTGTGTGTACCCATTCGTTTACACCTTCAGCTAGGAAATAAAATCAGTCCTAGAGTCCAAACCTTCCTGGCCTGTTGGAAGTTATACATCTGTCTGTTTGTTTACATTAGAAATTCAGGGCTTGTCTACTCTTGTTTTTCTTGGATAACTCTATGGACAACAGGAGAATTAGTAGGTTTATGACATTAGTATACCAAGAAGTAAAACCTGATTATTTGGAAGAAGCAGTAATGTTTATGCACCCCCTTTAAAACTCTTTGGACCAGAGCCTCAGCTGGTATAAACCACATAACTCCATTGACTTCAGCCATTTGGTTGTTTTTTGCTTTGCTTTATTTGTAGGGGGTGGTGGTTTTTTTTCAAATGTCTAATAAACCATTGAGTTGGCACCAATGACATCCTCACTAATACTTTGTCTATTAATTCACTACAGGCAGCGCTACTTCCAACAGTCAAAACCTCTGAGCAGCTTTCAAACAGCTGAAACATTTAGTAAATTAATAAGAAAAAAACATGCAATGTTTCCTTCTTTCCCCAAAGATTGGAGTACAGAACAGGGAGAGAGAAGTACACTTGTCTATGTCTAGGACTAGCCAGGCTTGGACAAGTGACAGCTAAAGGTTTGATATCTCACAAACAACAAGCACAATAAATACCTTGTATAGTGTATGGGAAATAAGAATTCCAGGCTTTCTGATGGTATACAGCAGGGGTAGGCAACCTATGGCATGCATGCTGAAGGTGGCACTCGAGCTGATTTTCGGTGGCACTCACACTGCCCGGGTCCTGGCTACTGGTCCGGGGAGCTCTACATTTTAATTTAATTTAATTTTAAATGAAGCTTCTTAAACATTTTAAAAACCTTATTTACTTTACGTACAACAATAGATTAGTTATATATTGTAGACTTAGAGAAAGAGACCTTCTAAAAAGGTTAAAATGTATTACTGGCACTCAAAACCTTGAATTAGAGTGAATAAATGAAGACTCGGCACATCACTTCTGAAAGGTTGCCGACCCCTGGTATACAGTATTCATGTCTAGGTCTGGCTAGTTGTAAAATATCATGCCTTAACATTGTGACAACGTGCTTTAGAGAAAAACTATTTTAGATTATTTGTTAACATTTTAAAATCTACTAGTACAAATGTTTCTGTCACTCAGTGGTCTGCCCATGGTAATGTAGACAGGCTTATTTGATGGGCAGAGGAATTCAAAACTAAAAACATAAAAATTTGGAAACTCTGGAAATATTTTCCTAAATTTTTTTCCCTGTAGAAACTGGCATAATTAAAATACACACTGGGTTGTGGTGGTAAGCAGGTTCTATTGGTGCTTGTTTAGGATGACCTGCAAAACTCATTCATACTTGTATTACTTGTGAGTAATGGGGCCAACCCAAACATATGCCAATAAAACCGCTATACCATGGGTTCTCAAACTGGGGATCGGGACCCCTCATGGGGTCACGAGATTATTACATGGGGGGTCCCGAGCTGTCAGCCCCCACCCCAGACCCCGCTTTGCATCCAGCATCTATAATGGTGTTAAATATATTTAAAAGTGTTTTTAATTTATAAAGAGGGGTCGCACTCAGAGGCTTGCTATATGAAAGAGGTCACCAGTACAAAAGTTTGAGAATCGCTGCGCTATACCATCACAAATAAGGCCCCTCACACATTCTGTATTTACAGTTCATTTACAAAATACAGTGTATAAAGTGAATTAATCCACCATAAAGAGAAGGCAATCATGCAATTGATGCATAAAATTAAATTTAACAAAAGAAATTTCTCTCTTTAATCACTAATTAAAAGGAAAAATGCCCAGGTATATATGTAATTTCTTCTACATACACATGTGTGGGTATTATAATAACAATAATTGTAGGCAGGGCTACACTTCAAATTATAAATCTTTGTTTTCAGTTACTAATAACTTTGCTGAACTTTAACCATTCAAGCTGGAATTTTCCATGCCAGGTGTCTGCGTCGTGATAAATTTGTTTGGAAAATTTCAGCCAAAATGGTTCAACCATTTTTGAGAGGAAAATGCATTGTTGCCAGAATTAAGGTTGCAGCAGGAGTCTTGTGGAAAAAAATACTATCATAATGTATACACACAATAGTATGTAATCATGTAATTAAAGATTATCATAATACATACATAAAAGGGAACAAAATTAAAATTGCCCAGGCAACCTTAATTCTGGCATTTCCTAATTTTTGAGCACTTGACTTTGCAACATTAATAACATTCTTTTCATGTCTTTTTTTGTGTGCATGTTTTTATATTATAATTGCTTTCTTCTCCCTGTACCCTTTGTAAGTGACCTGTCTTATACTGCAAGCAGCAGGAACTGTGTTTTTGTATGTGTCTGTACAGTGGCTTGCATGATGGAGCCCCAAGCCTAATTAGGGTCTCAATGCTACTGTAATATTAATAATTTTACTGTAGAAGAGTCTAAAGCTAGTCTGTTGAAGTCAAAGAAAGTAGAATTACGTCCTTAATTAAAGTAATCTTTTTTTCTTTCCTTTACTAGACTGTAGCTTACATTGCTCTGTCACACATCCCCAAATCCCACACTGCTGTCTTCCTCAAGGCAACCCTTTCTGTAGCTAATCTACAGAACAGTATTCTAGCTACAAATGTCCTTTTTAATAAACAGTCTATCATACAGTTAGGAAATAATTAATAAGTGACACCTTTAGTTCCCTTTTACACGTAAATTACATTAAATGCTTGAGACATTAGATGGTTTTTAGAATATGGCATGGAATCATAATTTTCCTAGTTTAGTTTATTCCTCAATCTTTCAGCTAAAGAGATCATTCCACTTAAATAATATTAACTTTGCAATAATATATCACCCACAAGCTGTTTCTTTCAGCATATTGCCTTTTCTCACTGCCTCTGTTCACAGAGTATAGCACTGAAGCATTATTTTGATTCCTCCCCATTAATTCAGATGTACACGTGAAACACTGAGACAATAAATTGCTTTGCATTTGTTCAACACCTAATGTGTCTATTTTTCAAATCAACTCTCTGGATAAAATGGAATTCATTTTGAGATGTTCTGACCCCATTCTCCAGCCCACACTGACACGTGCATACAGCCATAAATCCTGGATGCATGCATGCGTGCACATGTGCTGAAGAACAACTGAGGTGTTTAAACAATGAACAAGAAAAATCACAATGAGACAGAATCAATGGGCCAGATTTTATGGTCCTTACATAGGTGTGCAGTGGGTGTGAAGAGGTGTGCGGGAGCCTTCCAGATATGTCTCAACTTCACAGCAGCAGACTATTTACATAAAAACATTCCCTGTTACTGTCCTTCGGATAGAGACCTTACTTGTAAAAAGGCATTGGAAGTGATTAGTCCGGGAAGGCAATCAAAATAAGCATCTACAAGGGACATGAGTATTTATGTACTGCACGAGACACTGGTTAGGGGCATGGTCCTACAAAGTGCTGGGATATTATTTATTCCTTTTTGTCCACCCGTTCCCAAGACCAATTCTTTTGTGTAAAAGGCCCATACTAGTGACTTCTGCAATTACCCATATTGTGTGTGAAGATCTGCTGGATGATGTCACAGCCTGCCGCACTTTAAATATACAGAGGTTGATCCTCCACTGTTCTGAACTGGTATAAGTCACACACAAACGAGAAACCCCGGGAGTCACACTTAGCATAAAACTGGTATGGCAGATGGAGGATCAGGCCCATAAAGTCTGCTTCTCATCTCACTATAGTTTGTAATAGGATGGGACAGATTCTCCAGTCACACTGGTGTAAATCAGGAGTAGCATCCCTGAAATCAATAATTACACCATGTGAAATTGGTGTATTTGACAGAAGAATCAGGCCAGTGTCACTCCATTGACCAAAGGAAGTTCATCCTGATTGACACCAGTGTAAGATCAGACTCAGAACCAGGGCCCAATTCACGCCATGGCTTTCTACCCTGCAGTAGCTGAAAGTCCCCCAAAAGCAGTGCACAAAAGCACAAGCTGACTGCAGTTCACAGCAGCTCACACTGGCCGGAGAAGGGACCAATATGAGCAACTGGGAATGGAGCAGGAGCAGGCATTAAGTTAAACAGGGATATAGACAACAGCAAAAGGAGCACTCATGGCTGATGGGCCAGATTCAGGGCTGCCGGGTGTCATATGTCGAGCATGACATTCACTCACCCAGGGGCCCTGTACCACATATTTTCAGCATTGCTGGATCACAGTGGGGAAGCAGCGGCCTAGAAATGCACGTGGCACCAACAGCAGCAGCCAAAGGGAGAGGCCCAGTACTGACACCAGGCTCCCCCAGAACCCTGCCAGTCAGCCAGCCCCACAGCCTCAGGTCCCTCCCCAACTTCCATTTTAGACATCCAGACTGAGCACATCTTAACCCCCACTTTAACCATCGACATCCCACACAGCCTCCCTCCACTCCCCTGAAAGCACCTCTGCTCCCAGGTTATCCCCCAGCCATTCAGCCTACAGCTTCCCCTGCAGAGACCCCCTCGCCCCTGTCACACCCCAATAGCCCCTCACCCAGGCCTGGCCAGTTTTGGGTAGTGCGTGTGTGAGTATGAAAGTGGATTAGGGCTTGGGGCTCCAATGCTTTCTTTCTTCCCCTGAGTGACGTGGGAGCATTCCCAGCACTCTCTGCTGTATTTTATTAATAAAGCTTTAAAACTTAGACCCTTGGTGTGCTTCGTCATCTCCTCCCTGAAAAGATCCTGTGGCCCAGCCTGATCAACTGTGGCCCAGGCAGATTGGTAACGAAAATCTGTCACACCCCCACAGCTCACCCACCAGACATTTGGCTTCCCCGCCCCGCCCCTCTGACAGCCTTCCAGGCAGCCACCAATGTTCTTCCCATATCCCCACGCAGCTTCCAACTGCCTACCTTGTGACAGGAAGATATCCAGCACCCCCAGACATCCAATATTAATTCCAGACTCCCTTCAACACCCACCCCTCTACCCAGCAACCCAGGCACCTTCCAGCACTCTCCTACCTCCAGACACCTTACCGCTGACCTCCACACACATCCAATGCTACACCCCCAACACCCTCCTGGCCTCAACCGGCTATTCTAGCAGCCCTGAAGACCCCCTACATCCACCCTAGCCATAGCTGCCAAATTTGGGGCAGCTCCTTGTCCTTCCCCTACCATTGCTTGGGCAGGAAGTGTTGACCATAAACAGAAGGTTTTGGTCAAAGTCATATGGTTCAGAAATACACAAATTAGCTCATGATATTGTTGTTGTTCCGTTCCTAGTCACGCTCTCTGTCTTGCTGGAGGTTTCTCTGGACTGACCGCTGATGATGCCATGCTTCCTGTACTGTGTGCTGGGTAATAACATGAGAGGACCCTTTATTCAGAGAGCTAGCTATAGAGATGCTGCCACTACAGCTAGCATCCCAGCCACCGCACGCACACACAGACTGAACTGCTGGTGCCTCCTCCAATCTCTTCCCTCCTGCACCTGTGCACCTCCCTCCAAGTTCAGTGTAGGTTGTTACACCTAGGGTCAGTGGTTGCCTGGAGAGAACTCTCCACATGGATCTCACCTCTCTAGTACAGCAGGGGGTTTGCCACCTGTGCTGCACTGTGGACCCCATGGAGGGAGGGCAGAGACAGGTGAGCAGGAAGTGGGCTACCTGCACTGGCATGAGACAGAGAAAACACATATCATCACCACTCATGCCCCATGATGGCTCCTACGAAAGGAAATACTGGCTGAAGCTGAATTATCTGTTCCATGGAGCCCTCTCCATGGGCAGGACAGACCTCTTAAGCCTGCTGTGAAACTGGCCCTCTGTGTTTTCATTGGGGGTTACATACAGCCCCAGTCTTCTCTGAATTAACAGCAGAGTCTAATGACTGTAGCACATATTGCACCCTACCTCATGGGATCAAGAGAATTTGGATCCCATGAAGGCTGGGAGCACCACAAGGCTAACAGTGTTTTAATGTGTGGGTTATCCTAATCAATTTTGATTTGGCCCATGCATTTGCAGGAACTGTTTTATCCAACCATGAGTGATACATCAATAGTGTCAGCCCATTAACTTTATTGAAAAACTCAGCAGAATAATAACTGAAGATCTGAAAATTAACAAACTTGTCTATGCTGGGATTTTTTGGACTGGTGTAGCTGCACCTGACTGTAGAAGCACTGCAGCAATGTAAAAAGTGACTCGCATAGGCACAGATGTGGTTTACCGCACTTTGAAATTGGGTTAAGTCAGTCACTTTTCCCATCTTAGCAGTGCATCTACAACAGGGGTTTGCACCAGTTCAACTACGTCAGTTCAAAAAATTCCCAGTGTAGACAACCCCTTTAATATTCTTAACGTTCAGTGCAGGTGTGAAAGCAGAAGTAAAACAGCATGTTTCATTCTGAGGCAGTGAGATATGAAATACGCATTCATAGTGGGGCACTGGGAGTTGCTAAATGAGTTTCTGATAGTCTCCATGGCAATGAAAACGCATACCAATAAGAGAAACCACACAGAAGATACAAGCCAGAGATATGTCTCCTTGACAGCAACAGAGGCGTGTGGGACTAAAAGAGCTGCATAGAAAATCTAAAGCTAGATCCCTTGCATTCTCCGCAGGTAAGGTGACTTATACGTCATAAAATGACGACACTAAAGACAAATAATAACCAACATGAGGTGTCATAACTATAAAGGGAAGGGTAACAGCTCTCCTGTGTACAGTATTATAAAATCCCTCCTGGCCAGAGACTTCAAAATCCTTTTCCCTGTAAAGGGTTAAGAAGCTCAGGTAACCTGGCTGACACCTGACCCAAAGGACCAATAAGGGGACAACATACTTTCAAATCTTGGGGGTGAGGGGAAGGCTTTTGTTTGTGCTCTTTGTTTGGGAAGTTGTTCGCTCTTGGGACTAAGAGGGACCAGACATCAATCCAGGATCTCCACATCTTTCTGAACAAGGCTCTCATATTTCAAACTTGTAAGTAAACAGCCAGGCAAGGCGTGTTAGTTTACCTTTGTTTTCTCAACTTGTAAATGTACCTTTTACTAGGGTGTTTACCTCTGTTTGCTGTAACTTTGAACCTAAGGCTAGAGGGGGGTCCTCTGGGCTCTTTAAGTTTGATTACCCTGTAAAGTTATTTTCCATCCTGATTTTACAGAGATGATTTTTACCTTTTCTTTAATTAAAAGCCTTCTTTTTAAGAACCTGATTGATTTTCCTTGTTTTTAGATCCAAGGGGGTTGGATCTTGATCCACCAGGAGTTGGTGGAAGGGAGGAGGGGGAATGGTTAATTTCTCCTTGTTTTTAGATCCAAGGGGGTTGGATCTTGATCCACCAGGGAATTGGTGAAGAGTCTCTCAAGGCTATCCAGGGAAGGGAATTAGCATCGAGAGTGGTGGCAGCGGACCAGTTCTAAGCTGGTAGTTAAGCTTAGAAGTTTCATGCAGGCCCCAACATTTGTACCCTAAAGTTCAAAGTGGGGAAGCAGCCTTGACATGAGGAAACCCTATTGTTGAGCATGAAACTATAAACACTTTAAATGCACTGTAAATATGTATATACATATTTGTGCACATTATATATATTATTACACACACAAAAACTGCCATTGCAAAGTTAAGCACTCAGAAGTTAGGAAAGGCTAGAATTAAGATCGCCTGTGCAACCTTAATACAGCCCTCCCCCCATGCATTTGTATTCCAATGCAGTATTTTATTACATGATCACCTACTATTTTTTCCCATGGAACCCTGTCTCATTCAGTATACAGACTGAACAGTGCTCACTTAATGAACAGCTAGGCGATATTTTCTTTTCTCCTCGGTGTTCAGTGTGTGGCCCCATGCTCTATTTAAAAATTTTATTAAGATGATGTTAAAAAAAAATAGTGAACAGAGTTTGAGCATAGAAGTGTCTGGTTATCAGGGAATAACATACAGATTATCGAGCGTGCAAAGTTTGGTTTAAGATAAGGTGGCATACTACACACCATTTAAGCCCTGCTCTGAAGACAGTATTATTAATTTCCCCATGACCTCTTCTATGGCACTCATCACTACAGAATCTGACTGGTTTGCAAACATTGATTAATCTTCACAACACCACTGGGAGGCGAAGGGCTGGTATTATCCCCATTTTACCCATGGGGAACTGAGGCACAGAGATTAAATTAAAATTTTCCCACTAATTTGGGATGCCTAGGACCTGAAATTTCTGAGAAGTTAACATTGTATAGCACGTTATATGTTCAAAGAACAGTTCACAGCTGGGAATGCTCAGGACTCTGCAAATCAGACCCCAGGCTATCAAACTGCGCACCCAGAAAATGAGGAATGCACAATTAGTGAGTGACCTGGGGAAAGTTTGATTTAAGTTACTTGCCCAGCATCACATGTGAACGCTATGGAAGAAGCAGGGAAAGAATCCAATTCTCCAAGGCAATATTCAACTGCCTTAACCAGCACTGTCTTTTCTCTTCCTGAAATCTCCTGCCTCATTCACTGCTCAACTTCCAACTTCTGCTACAAGTGAAGCAGGATTCCTAAGTCAAGGATCTCCTTCACTGCATAACCCTGATTCATGCACAGAGCAGATCCCATGAATCCCGTGGAAGGAGCTGTGAAAAAAACAGTAAGTGAGAATATAATGAAAGCCAGTATCCTAATGCACATGCACAAGGCGGCCATATTAAGGTTGTACAGGCAACCTTAATTCTGGCATTTCCAAACTTTTGGGTGCACGACTTTGGGACCTCGATAATGTTCTTTTAACATAGTTTTCTGTGTGTAATTTGCTAGGTTTTAAAAAGAAAGCAAACTGAGACCTGCCCCCACATTTTTTTGAAATTCAATCATGTAACATAGTATTGACACCTACATGGCTCATCAGCAGGTTTGGAAGCTTCACATCTCTTGCACAGACCTCTGCCACTTGACCTAACAGAGTAATTCACAGAAGTAGTAGGTTGTCATCCACAAAGTGGGCCAGCACTTGACAGGGATGAGACACACTTTGCCAGTGGGTTTTCCACAGATATTTGTGAAGAGCAGAAGAATAGTGAGACTCTACCTTGAGTGCCATTCCAGACTCTGGAGAGGAACATACTCTAGTAGGCACAGACTTTTGCCAATTCCCCCAAACCTTGATCCTTCTGTCCTGTCCTTCCCATCACCGATTTCTTGTTTTAGTCCCGTTCTCTTTATCTACTCAGTCCCAATTTCCACTCTTCAGGCTTCTCATCCCAGTCCCTGTTTTCTTTCTGAGTAAGTCTTTGGACTCGATCTTAGCCCTGGTCTACACTATGAGCTTAGGTCGAATTTAGCTGCGTTAGGTCGATTTTATAAGCTATGCGTCTATACAACCAACCCCGTTCCATCGACCTAAAGGGCTCTTAAAATCGACTGTTGTACTCATTCCCGGCGAGGGGAGTAGCGCTAAAATTGACCTTGCTGGGTCGAATTTGGGGTAGTGCAAATGCAATTCGACGGTATTGGCCTCCGGGATCTATCCCAGAGTGCTCCAATGTGACCACTCTGGACAGCACTTTCAACTCTGATGCACTAGCCAGGTACACAGGAAAAGCCCTGGGAACTTTTGAATTTCATTTCCTGTTTGGTCAGCGTGGCGAGCTCAGCAGCACAGGTGACCATGCAGTCCCAGAATCGCAAACGAGCTCCAGCATGGACCGAACGGGAGACACTGGATCTGATTGCTGTATGGGGAGAAGAATCTGTGCAGGCAGAACTCCGATCAAAAAGAAGAAATGCTAATATATATGCCAAAATCGCACAGGGCATGATGGACAGAGGCTACAACAGGGACACACAGCAGTGCCGCGTAAAAGTCAAGGAGCTCAGGCAAGCCTACCAAAAGACAAAGGAGGCAAACGGTCACTCCGGGTCAGAGCCCCAGACATGCTGCTTCTTTGATCAGCTGCATGGCATTCTAGGGGGGGACCCTACCACTACTCCACCACTGTCTGTGGACACCTGCAAGGCGGGAGTCTCACGCAACAGGGAGGAGGATTTTGTGGAAGAGGAAGAGGAGGAGGAGGAGAATGCGCAGCAAGCAAGCGGAGAATCCGTTCTCCCTGGCAGCCAGGACCTTTTCATCACCCTGGAGCCAATACCCTCTCAAGGCAGGTTCCCAGACCCTGGAGCCGGAGAAGGCACCTCTGGTGAGTGCACATTTGTAACTACAGTACAGGGTTTAAAAGCAATTGTGTCTAATTTTGATTTGCCCTGAAGAATTGGGATGCATTTGTGGCCAGTACAGCTACTGGAAAAGTCTGTTAACGTGTCTGGGGATGGAGCGCGAATCCTCCAGGGACATCTCCATGAAGTTCTTCTGCAGGTACTCTGAAAGCTTTTGTAGACGGTTTCTGGGGAGGGCTGCCTTATTTCGTCCTCCACGGTAGGACACTTTACCACACCAAGCCAGTAGCAAGTAGTTTGGAACCATTGTAGCACAAAGCATGGCAGCGAATGGTCCTGGGTTTTGGTCTCATTCAAGCACTATTCGGTCTTTAGCTTTTTGTGTTAGCCTCGGGAGAGCAATATAATTCATGGTCACCTGGTTGAAATAGGGGAATTTTTGTAAGGGAACAGTAAAAGGACCCCGTTCATGCTGGGCTGTTTGCTCTTAGCTAAAAGGGATCATCCCGGAGAATAGCCACGCAGTGTGGGAAGGGGTGAAGGGATCATCCCAGAGAATAGCCACACAGTAGGGTGGGAGTAGGAGTGTGCTGCACATCCACCCAAAAACCGCAGCCCCTCCTTTTAAAAGGCAAACTCAACTGGCATAGCTTGCTATGGGAAAGGAGGACGCTGCAGTTTGAAACCATTCCCACATGTTATAAAGACAGAAGAAGCCAACCCCACATACCCTTTGGCTTACCATGGCTGCCTGGAAAACGAATTCTGTTGCCCAGCCGTGTGTGATGTGTCATCATACTGGCAGGCGCTCAATATAAAAGGCAAAATGCGACCTAGTACCTAAAGCACATGTGCTGTCTGCTGTGAATTGCTTGATTCATTGTGAAAGAGTCTCCCTTTTCTTCTCAGAAATGTATCATATTAAATTTTACTCCCCCTTTTTATCTCCCCGCAGGTGCAAATGTTTCTATGCTCCCCCTATCATCTCTGTCCCTGAGGTTATCACAGATTAGAAGGAGAAAAAAACGCACTCGCGATGACATGTTTTCCGAGCTCATGCAGTCCTCCCGCACTGATAGGGCACAGCGTAATGCATGGAGGCATTCAGTGACAGAGGCCAGGAAAGCATTAAGTGAGCAAGATCAGAAGACACAGGAGGTGATGCTGAGGCTAATGGGGGAGCAAACCAGGGCCGGCTCTGGCTTTTTTGCCGCCCTAGGCAAAAAAGCCACCCGCCGCCCCGCCCCCAGCGCGGCAGGGAAGGGTGCCGAGCCCGGCCGCGGGCCCGCAATCCCCGACCGGCCGGAGCGCCGGGGAGAGGGCAGTGAGCCTGCCTCGGCTCCGCTCTCCCCGGCGGCCAGAGCGCCGGGGGGAGGGCGGCAAGCCCCCGGCAGCCAGAGCGCCGAGGGGAGGGTGGCGAGCCCAGTCGCGGCCCTGCTCTCAGGCCGGAGCACCCCACCGTGCTGCCCCCCTCCAGGCGCCGCCCCAAGCACATGCTTGGTGGGCTGGTGCCTGGAGCCGGCCCTGGAGCAAACGGACATGATCGGGCATCTGGTGGAGCTGCAGGAAAGGCAACAAGAGCACAGACCGCCGCTGCAGCCACTGTATAACTGCCTGCCCTCCTCCCAAAGTTCCATATCCTCCACACCCAGATGCCGCAGAATGCAGGGGGAGGCACCCAGCCACTCCACTCCAGAGGATGGCCCAAGCAACAGAAGGCTGTCATTCAAACAGTTTTGATTTGTAGTGTGGCTACAATAAGCAATGTAGCCTTGTCCTTCCCTGCTCCCCTTCTCCCCCACCGCACCCGGGCTACCTTGTCAGTTATCTCACTTTTTTTTTTAATTAATAAAGAAAGAATGCATGGTTTCAAAACATTTGTGACTTTATTTCCTTTGCCAGCTGTGGTCGAAGCAGGGGAGGGGGTTGGCTTATGGGGAATTAAAATCAACAAAGGGGGCGGGTTTGCATCAAGGAGAAATACACACAACTGTCACACCGTAGCCTGGCCAGTCATGAAACTGGTTTTAAAAGCCTCTCTGATGTGCAGTGCGCCTAGCTGTGCTCTTCTAATCGCCGTGGTGTCTGGCTGCTCAAAATCAGCTGCCAGGCGATTTGACTCAATCTCCCTCCCCGCCATAAACATCTCCCCCTTACTCTCACAGATATTATGGAGCACACAGCAAGCAGCAATAACAATGGGAATATTGGTTGCGCTGAGGTCTAACTTAGTCAGCAAAGAGCACCAGCGAGCTTTAAATGTCCAAAGGCACATTCTACCACCATTCTGCACTTGCTCAGCCTATAGTTGAACTGCTCCTTACTACTGTCCAGGCTGCCTATGTATGGCTTCATGAGCCATGGCATTAAGGGGTAGGCTGGGTCCCCAAGAATAACTATTGTCATTTCAACATCCCCAACGGTAATTTTCTGGTCTGGGAAGTAAGTCCCTTCTTGCAGCTGCTTGAACAGCCCGGCGTTCCTAAAGATGCGAGTGTCATTCACCTTTCCTGGCCACCCTACATTGATGTCGGTGAAACGTCCCTTGTGATCCACCAGTGCTTGCAGCACCATTGAGAAGTACCCTTTGCAGTTTACATACTGACTGGCAAGGTGGTCCGGTGCCAAAATAGGGATATGCGTTCCTTCCAGGGCTGGCTCTCGCTTTTTTGCCGCCCCAGGCAAAAAAGCCTCCCGCCGCCCCCCTCCCAAGAGCACGGCAGGGGAGGGCGGCGAGCCCGACCGCGGGCCCACTCTCCCCGGCCAGCTGGAGCGCCGGGGGGAGGGCGGCGAGCCCGGCCGCGGCCCCGCTCTCCCTGGCCGGCCGGAGCACTGGGGGAGGGCGGCGAACCTGCCGCGGCTCCGCTCTCCCCGGCGGCCGGAGTGCCAGGGGGAGGGCGCAAGCCCGGCCGGGGCCCCGCTCTCCCTGACTGGCCGGAGTGCCGGGGGAGGGCGGCCCCGCTCTTCCCGGTCGGCCGGAGCACCGCGGGGAGGGCGGCGAGCCTGGCCATGGCCCTGCTCACCCCGGGTGAGTGCCGCCCCCCTCCAGATGCTGCCCCAAGCACATGCTTGGAGGGCTGGTGCCTGGAGCCGGACCTGGTTCCTTCTATCGCCCCACCACAGTTAGGGAACCCCATTGCAGCAAAGCCATCCACTATGACCTGCACATTTCCAGAGTCAGTACCCTTGTTAGCAGAAGGTCAGTGATTGCACTGGCTACTTGGATCACAGCAGCCCCCACAGTAGATTTGCCCACTTCAAATTGATTCTCGATTGACCGGTAGCAGTCAGGTATTACAAGCTTCTACAGGTCTATCGCCACTCGCTTCTCAACTGTCAGGACAGCACTCATCTTGGTATTCCTGTGCTTCAGGGCAGGGGAAAGCAACTCAAAGTTCCAGGAAGGTGGCCTTACGCATGCAAAAGTTTTGCAGCCACTGGGAATCATCCCATACCTGCAATACTATACAGTTCCACCAGTCTGTGCTTGTTTTCCAGACCCAGAATTATAATAATATATGGAGATATCCTATCTTCTAAAACTTATATGGAGATATCCTATCTTCTAAAACTGGAAGGGACCCTGAAAGATCATCGAGTCCAGCCCCCTGCTTTCACTAGGAGGACCAAGTACTGATTTTGCCCTAGGTGGCCCCCTCAAAGGCTGAACTCATAACCCTGGGTTTAGCAGGCCAATGCGCAAACCACTGAGCTATCCCTCCCCCTCTAATTGGTGTTCCACTGTATCAACTGTATCTACCCCACTGCTGCCATGATATCCCAATTGCCATATCCCATGCTACCAGGAACGTCTGTGTCCATGTCCTCCTCACAATCGTCCTCGTGCTGGCGGCTCCTAGCTAGGCTCTGCACATACTGCAGGATAATGCGCGAGGTGTTTACAATGCTCACAACAGCGGTGCTGAGCTGAGCGGGCTCCATGCTTGCCATGCTATGATGTCTGCACGGGTAACCCAGGAAAAAAGGTGTGAAATGATTGTCTGCCGTTGCTTCACGGAGGGAGAGAGGGGAGACTGATGACATGTACCCAAAACCACCAGCGACAATGTTTTTGTCCCATCAGGCATTGGGAGCTTAACCCATAATTCCAATAGGTAGCAGAGACTGTGGGGACTGTGGGATAGCTACCCACAGTGCACCACTCTGTGAGTCGATGCTAGCCACGGTATTGAGAACGCACTCCACCGACTTAATACACTTAGTGGGGACATACGCAATCGACTGTATAAAATCGCTTTCTAAACATCAACTTCTATAAAATCGACCTAATTTCATAGTGTAGACATACCCTTAGAATCCTGATTCCCTGCCTAATCCCAGTCTCTTCCCATCCCCCCAGTCCCAGTCTCCTGCTCCAGCCAGTCCTAGCCCTCACTCCACCTCCAGCTCCTAGTTCCAGTCTCCTCCCCATACTCTGTGGACCAAGAGGTCTTGAACCTGCGTTTGCAGACCCCAGGCAATCTTTGTATGCCCATCCAGTGGCTTGCTAGTAAGTAGTGGGCTGAGTGGGTAATGGAACCTTGGCTCTACCAGAGGCACCATCCATGGGAGTCCTGATTAGAGGAATGCCTGACCCTATCAATTCACCCAGCTACACTGTTTAAGCTGGAAGGAGACACAGGAAGTTGTCTGTGCAACTGGGTTTATTCCTGGCTGGCTGCTCCATTGGACTCTGACTTCTGAGCCTTGCTCTCCTGACTTGTTCCTGTTTCCCTGCCTTGCTCCAGGTTCCTGTTTCCCTGACCTCTTCCTGGTTCCTGCCTTGTTCCTGATCTGACCCTTGGCTTGACTCTCTGATGCTGGCTCTGATCTTTGGCTTGACCCCTGAGTCTGATTCTGGCTCTGACCACTAGTGGTGACTGCCCAAGCCCCAGTCATGACATCCAGTCCCAGTCTCCTTGCCTTACCAGGTCTAGCTTCCCCTGCATCCCCAGCACTCATCTCTTTGCCCAGTCAGTCACAGTTTCTCTCTTCCCAGTTTCAATGGACTTCTTGACCCAATCTACTCCTTTCCCTCTCCCTGCTCTGGCTTTTGTCCCCTTTGCATTCTAATCAGATAGCGTCCTCCTCCACACTGGTTGGGCACTAGCAAGCAGGTCATACAGAGCACAGGAGAGACAAGCTCCCTTCTCTTGGTTTTAGGGCTTGGTCCCACCCCAGCCTAGAGCAGCCATTACAGGTAAAGTCACAGTCACTCTGTGGGGATGGCATATGTACTGTGCAGCCACAGGTAGCAGCTATGAGGGAATGGAGCACGCTTGGTTGCTCTGTGGGGATGAGGCATGTGCGGACTAGTCAGCACTAGGAACTCTGAGAAGCTTGAGCATGTTCAGTGAGGATGGAATCTTCAGAGTCTTTAGCTGCTAAAACTGAAGAAGTCTTTACAGAGCATGTGTGAACAGTGAGTGTTCCAAGGCTTATAAACTTGGCCAAATTTGGGCAGAGATTTACAGGGATTGCTGACACAAAGCCCCCCTGCCACCTTTCAAGTCCCTACTCCAGAGTATGGGGGCTCTTCAGCATTGCAAAGCAAAGATCACCATATTTATTTTTTTAACGTGAGCAAAACAATGTATTTTTCCCTCGTCTTATTTGCGGAAATGGCTGAACTGTTTTGGCTGAAATAATCAATCAATCAATCAATAAAAAATCATGCTGAGACAGGCAGCTGGCATGGAAAATTTCAGCCTGAGCAATTTTAAGTCTGGCAAAGTTATAAGCAAGTGAAAACTTAATAAGAGGCGGTGCTACCGTCCTCACCTATAATATATGTTTTATGTACATTTGCAATTTCTTTTGCTGATAATTATAAATACAGAAAGTAAATTCCAATTCTCTTATTTGACCCTCCTCAGCCAGTTGATTGGCTGATTTATTTTAGGCATCACAGCAGAGATGGGTCATGACCAGACATTCGGGAGAGGGGAGTGGTTTTACAGATTAGTTCAAGGAAGGTATATTCCGTGCTTTAGGGACAGCATGGAAAAAGGCCCTGAGATGTTTGCAGGACAAGCTGACAGGAGAGCTGTCCCTGGCAGAGTAGAGGCGTGATAACAGGGAGAAGCAGGCAAATAGGGTCTTGAAAGTGAGAACAGAAAGAGTAGAACAGGAGGACTTGTGGCACCTTAGAGACTAACAAATTTATTAGAGCATAAGCTTTCGTGGACTACAGCCCACTTCTTCGGCTACTCTGAAACAGAAAGAGTGAACTTGTAGTGAAACAAGGTGGAAGCGAGTGGAGAGATTCAAAGAAGGAGGGCTTTTAATTTAACTGCCCTTTAATGTAAATTGAATACATTGTACAGCAGGAGTCAAACTTTTAGGGCATGTATTTTTAGCTGGGATTATTCCCTTTCTCCCTTTTGCAGGAATAAATGGTGCCCACAAAGCTTGCACCCATGAAAACAGATTCCATGCCTGAGTACCTGACCTGAGGGTTCAGCCAGGTTAGTAAAGACACAAGTACTTACAATGGCATATGCAGTTCAATAGCAGGTATAAAAATATGGGGGCTAGCTTTGCAGACATAAATGGCACCCTTTAAATGGCGACAACCTTTCTATGAAAAGAACATAAGACCAAAAAGATCACTAAAAATAAAGTGCTTCTCAAAAATATATTAACATCTGTGAAAATACAGTACTGAGTGGTGCCTGCAGTTTAGGTGATTTCCACTTCAGGCTGTATTCATCTTCCCCAGAGAGTATAAGATAAGTTGAAGTGGATATTTACAACAACAGGGAACTCCTGAGCTCTAGCAGGGGCTCTGAGACTAGTTCCCTTTGTGACTTAGTCTCTCTGCCTTAGTCTCTATCTTTAAAGCGGGGGACAATAACACAGTTTTTGCTTTGCAGGGGTGTTGTGAAGATTAATTAATAGTTCAAAAGCACTTTGAGGAGGTCACCTTTCTCCATCAGGTGCATCCTGAAAATCCACTCCTTTTGGCTGCCCACTACTTGGCCAGCCCTGCTTTCGTGCTACCCATCTCACAATCCTTTCATTTAGCTCCCATTTACAACATAAAGAGAAAATGTAACTGGAGAAATAAATGAGAAAACCTATTTGGAATTAACAAATACACATGCCAAAGACAGCCACAATATCATTTAAATGTATGTGATAATACACTCCCTCCCACACGGTCTGTATTTAAAATGGGCCAGACAATATTCAATACGAGTAAGACTAACTCCAAAGGTAGTCACAGTAAAGTCAATGAGACTACTCATGGAGTAAGCTGCTACTAAACTAGAATAATGCTATCACACTCTGGCCCAAAGTAAATAAGGCGTTATCTAAAAACATACTCTAACTACAAAGACAAAAACAGGAACAGAAACAAACCAAAACCCCTTGCAAATCGATTACCCATCAAGCTGCGTGTGTTACTCTAAGCAACTACATATTCTTGCTGTAACCCTTGTTCTCCTTTCACTTTCTATTTATATATCTACCCACACAAGGTCACCTGGGTATTGAGCACCTTTCACTTTCCTCCCATTTTTCTCATATCCATTGGCTGTGTCAGGGTCTCATTTAGATTCTAAACTCTGTGGGGCAGTGACCAGGTCTCCTGTCTGTTCTGTAAAGTGATTTGAACACTTTTGGGCCCCGCACTGGTACGGTGGGGGTTAATCCTTCCTTCTTAGCAGAAGAAGCCCTGCCCCTGAGGCTCTGCAGAGCATACTCCACCTGGAAGTCAGGTATAAAAGCTTCCAGAGCTGTTCAGTCAGGGCAGACTGCTGGAGGGGAAGGAGGTTCATCACTCTCTCCAGCAGAAGAGTGGCCCGCACACCAGGACGCAGAGGCCAGATGCGCTGCAGAGGGGAAGCAGAGGACGCCGCGGATCTGGTTGAATCCGAGGAAGAGGTAGGAAGAGACGTAGGGAGTCCTTAAAGGGGAACGGTGCGAAGACCGTTCAGGCCGGCATGTTTTGGGAAGATCCCCACCAGACCACTGGTGAGGAGAACTCGCCACCAACAGGGCCCTGGGTCGGGATCCAGGGCGGGGGGCGGTACCGGGTCCCCCTACCTTGGCCACCCACCTTCGAAAGGGGGTGGCCCCACTCAGTGAGTTGGTTGGACTTCGGCCACTAGGCCGCATTACCCCACCAGAGGAGGGGAATTAGATGGACTCTAGCCATTGGGCCGCGCTGCCCTAGGGGCGTGTTGTATGGACTCCGGTTGCTAGGCCACATTATCCCACTAGGGAAGGGGAAGTAGATGGACTCTAGCCCTTGGGCCACACTGTGCTAACTACAGAGGGGTTTAGAACACGGATTTGGACGTAGAGAGGCTGTGTTACCTCCCATCCCCTTGGCTTAAGGGGCCGTCGAGGTACAAGCCCCACCACAGGCCCTATAAAACAAATAATAAACAATGCTAATATGAATAGGACTTGATCTAGCATAGTGCTGAGTATATCCAGCAACCTTTGCAATGGAGAGCATTCAACATCTTGCAGAATTGGGGCTAAAATGACAAAACAGAGCTGATGCTCCAGTTTTGTGTAGAGCATGATCACTCTGTTGTAAAAATGTACTGCACCATCATTTATCATCTTAATGGTGAAAATAAATAATGTCGGCACTTACTCTAAAACAAGACAGGATGTTCAGCTGCTTTTGCAGGGAAAAAAAATCCTATTTTATGAGTTGTTTGAATGAGATTTGATTGAAATTAAATTCTCTAGATTCTTGTGAGCTTTTAGTAAAAAAAAAAAAATGTAATTGCCCTTTAATTGTTCAGGCAATTTGGTTTAATTCAGTTTATTTGACTTATTAGCTGAAGTATGTGACTCTCACAGAAAGGGTGATGGGCACACCTGCAAATGTGGAACAGGGTTTGCCAAGGCAATAGAGCCCAGTTGAAATACAGCATTTTCTGATGTGGCACTGGAAAACAAGGAAGACCTCAGGAAATCAGTGGGATTGGGAGAATCCAGCTAGAACTCATTGGGATTGTTATAAGGCACCCCCTATAACTCACTTCAAAGAAGACATAGAGTTAAACTCAGCCCTGAGGTAAGCAAGCTCCACTCCACTGAAGTCAATGGTTCTAAATCTACTTATACCAAACATGAATTAGCCCCCTACTCTAGACCTGAGACCTGATTTGCACACAAAACTCCCACTGACTTTGCAAGATCAGAGTTTAATTAGCAAGAAAGACCTCGTCCCTGTTCCCTGCCCCCACTCTGCCTCCTCCCATCCCTATTTTCAAATGGTAAAACTAATCCTCCATTTTTGAGGCTAGGGTGAAAACGTGGATTTCATTTTCTGCAGCTCATTAGGCAATTTTGACATTGATTTATTTGGGCTTGTGAGTGCTCAGAACTTCTGAAAGCAGGTCCTGAGGTATCAGACTGACATTTTCAAAAGCAGCCACTAAGTGCTTAGGATATGTTGAAACCAGCTATGTTGCTTAATTTATGTTCCATGTGTCAGCATGGTGTGATGAGTTACCTCTGAGCCCGAGTCATGCCTGAACCAGTGAGTGTGATGAGTCATCAGAGGCAATTACCTGCAGGTCTTATGATAGGCCCCATAACATTCAACCAGGGTCCAGCCAATCCACAGGTGAGGACCCACCCAGATGATCCCAAGACAGGTATATACGCTCCTAAGGGAACCAGTCTCTCCAGTCTGCTCAGTGTCACTACCTGGCTGGGAGCACTCCCATTGCCTAGTAGTTCTGACAGTCCGTTCTTTCAGCCAGCTGCCCGGCGACTCTGACACAGGGAGAACCTTTTAGCCAATTTCAATCAGCAGTGGGTTTGAAGAAAGAACTGCTAAACCACGGAATTAACTTTCTGATTAAGAAACTGGCTCCCAGCACTTTGTAATACTAAAGCAGACATTATCCTAAAACTGATTTTTTGAAAAGATATTACGCCTTCTGAGGAGCTACTAGAATCAGTAGAACAGATGCTGGTAAACTGTGAAAGGTCTGACCTTACTTATCATAAAGTGCCCCATCCGAGGCAGAAAGGACCATGATCTAAAGATGACTGGAGGTTGCAGGTGATGAACCCACTTGGAAAAAAAATGAGGTTCAAGTTAGACACTCAAATTAGAGGCCCTTTTTGAAAATGTAGGCCATAATTTTTTGTCAGACACAATGTAAAGTATGGTTATGTCAACATTATTTTTATATTTCCTTCAGCAGGGCATTTGGATCATACCACCTTCCAAAGGACGCAACATTATTTAATCCTCTTTATCTTTCTAGTCACATTTTTTTCTTTTTCCACAAGAAAAGATGGGATTAGCTGTGTAGTCATCATAATGTCACAAGTATAGTCTCTGCTGTTGAAGGGAGCCTCTTGTCTATAGTGGTCAAGATCTCAAACTGGTAACACATGCCTCACTATTCTGGATGGCATGTACAGATACTTGTATGCCAAATAAAAAAGAACAATGGAGAAAAATTGTTTGCAGTCGGTTTGCGCTGCCAAGAAAACAGACTGTATTATACGGGGTGCCTGCCTGTGAAGCCAATTAATATGTCCCACTTGGGGAGCGTTTCAAAATGCATGGAATATGAAAACATAAACACCGCAAGAAGGCAAGCCAAGATGAAGCAACACACCTCCACAGTAGTAATACCTGTGATCACTATAGTGCCTTTCATCAACACATCCAAAACTGACAAACTTCACAAACTCTGGACCAAATCTGGGGTATCTTTCTTACACAGGTTGTCCCATTTGCTATCTATGGAGTGATCCCTGTGCCTGTCTGTACTTAATCTATCCATCCTTTCAAACAGTACTGTACTATGCTTGCTTTATCCATTACTAAAATGCAGCCACCTCTCAAACAGAAGTCAGCAGACTTTAAACATCACATAGCAACACTCCACACCAAATCAGGGTAGAGTGAATACCTTTTCCAGTCAAAGATACAGGGGCTTCTATTCAAGCCCTACAGTAGCCAAATACTTCTCACTGAAGTCAATGGGAGTTATTCAGATAGGGCTCAATCCAGCCCCCACTGAAGTCAATGGCCATATTCCCACTGAATTCAACAGTGCAGGTTGACCCTAGAGTGCCGCAGACAAGCAGAACCCAGGGAATTATAGCCTGGCAGAATTTGATCACGCAGTTGGAATCCCATGAAAACTGATTTTTCTTCAACCCCCCCTTTTCAGATAATTAAACATACTAACCAATTTTGTAACTACTGGGTACTCACAATAGAAGTGATACAACTCTGAAATTCTAAATGTAGTTGGGGATTTTAATAAGCTTCCAAATGAGAGAATAAAGGGGGAAACAAACAAATTAATGCCATAGGGCCAAATTCTGATCTCAGTTACAAGTGAAAAGACTGCCACTGATGATGATGTTATTACTGCAGATTTATACTGATGTAACTGAGAGAAGAATCTGCCCTGCTAGTTACCAGATATTACAGATCACAGTTTTCTAGTTTGGATTTCACATGGGTCAGGGATTCAGTCAACTAATTTGTTTGTAGAAGTTTTGCATTCTTGTATTGTTAATGTTCCCTGAGTTTTCTGCTTTGGGGCATTACAACTTTTGGCATAAGAGGGAAGAATGTTGTGCAGTTTTCTTTGTTGCGACCTGAGGAAATTGTCCAGTATTCCCAGCAGAAGGAATTTCATGCCTATTGGGGTGCTGTCACTTTCCTTAAACCAGAGGTGGGCAAACTATGGCCTGTGGGTCACATCTGGCCCACGGGGCCATCCTGCCTGGCCCCTGAGCTCCTGGCTGGCCCCGGCCCCTTCCCCACAGTCTCAGCTCGCCGTGCCAGCAGTGCGGCTGGCTCCGGCTGCGCGGCGTAGCTCAGGGGCAGATTTACAAGTGAATACAGGGTGCCCTGGCACGGGCCCCCCAACAACAGGGGGCCCCAGGGCTGGGCACTCGGGCAGCTTAGCACCTGTGCATCCCCTGTGGGGAGGGAGGGGCTGCACTGCAGGGGCAGGGGAGCAGGCAGGCAGTGCGGGTGGCGAGAGCGCGGCGAACGCAGGTGGAGGACTCAGGAAGAGCACTGGGTGGCGATGCAGCCGGCCGGAGAGAAGTGGCGCTTTCAAGGGGAAACCGCCGCTTCTCTGCGGCTGCGCGGCTGCCCCTGCTCCTCCTGAGTCCTCTGCCCATGTTTGCAGGGCCACATTCCAAAAGGGGTTGGGGGGGTGGGGTGGATAGGGGGTGGATAGGGGGTGGAGGTCCCAGGGGGGCAGTCAGGCGACAGGGAGAAGGGGGAGTGGATAGGGGATGGGGTCCCGGGGGGTGGTTAAGAGTGGGGATCCCAGGAGGGGNCCGCAGCTTCTCTGCGGCTGCCCCTGCTCCTCCTGAGTCCTCTGCCCATGTTTGCATGGCCACATTCCAAAAGGGGTTGGGCGGGTGGGGTGGATAGGGGGTGGAGGTCCCAGGGGGGCAGTCAGGCAACAGGGAGAAGGGGGAGTGGATAGGGGATGGGGTCCCGGGGGGACGGTTAAGAGTGGGGATCCCGGGAGGGGTTGTTCAGGGCACAAGGAGCAGGGGGTGGTGGATGGGCCGGGGGTTCTGAGCGGGGCAGTCAGGGAGTGGGAAGTGGGAGGGGGAAGATAGGGGGTGGGGGGCAGGCTGTTTGGGAGAGGCACAGCCTTCCCTTCCCAGCCCTCCATACCGTTTCGCAACCCCGATGTGGCCCTCGGGCCAAAAAGTTTGCCCACCCCTGCCTTAAACAATGCATCCGCTCTTTGCATATCAATTTAACAGTCGTGTGTTTTTCTACAGCTCCAAATTGCATGGCTCATTCTCTCCTGTATGACATCCCCAACAAATACTTGGATCTGTGACATGTTTCTTTCGAGGTGGGGTGGGGTGGGGGGGAAATAATAAAAATCACATGGAATAACTGAAAGGCCAATAGTTGGTATTTTGCTCTGATTATTATTAGAGAAGGATCTGAACAAAAACCTATAGTTTGGGCTGCATTCACTCAAACTGGATTCAGATCCAAATTACTCATTTTTATAATGAGGTAAGCTAAAAACCCCAGGAACAAACACCCCTGAAGTTTGAAGCTTCAGTCCATCTCTATTACAGGTTTGAAAACCAGCACTTCTATAGTTAACAGCACTAGACTATCTTTTTCTGGTAAAGTGATGGGGAAATGCAATGAAAAATCAGTAGCTGGGATAAATAAGAACAACAGCTAAATGCAGAGACTTTTTATCTCAGCTCTGGGCTGAAAAACAGAATGGGCAGAAGTGAATCAATACCCTTGCTGTCAAGTTCAGAAGCAATTTTTTAAATGATGGCAGTTTGTAGTGGACAAAGACATTTTTCAGACTCAGTTGGTAAGATTGGTCACTGGTGTAAATTCACTGATATCAGTGGAGTTATTCTGGGGATGAATTGCACCAGTGGTAGTTGAAGGGGTTGAAGTGGTAGTTGAAGGCCTAGTTCTTTACCAGTATTTTGAGGTTCTTTTCCTTCTGACACTGTTACTTCAGAGTATGAATTCTGAATATGCTGACTGACAGACTGGGCAGAACATTTGTCTCATGAGGGGATTCATGAGAGAATGGGGTTAGCATCAGTTATTGGCAAAGTTTCTACAGCTCCACAATATTCAAGCCTTATAATCCTAACATCAAGGATCACACCAGGCTGCTGCTTAATTGGAAATTAATGGTGATCCTCACCAATAGAATAGCTATATAAGGCTTTTTTTGCCCCACTCTTCCCACTGTTGCCACACTTGGTTCAGCTCCACTTGTGGTCACGTTAGGGTAGGGTGACCAGATAGCAAGTATAAAAAATCAGGACAGGGGGTGGGGGGTAATAGGTGCCTATATAAGAAAAAGCCCCCCAAGTCAGGACTGTCCCTATAAAATTGGGACATCTGGTCACCCTACGTTCAGGGGAATGTTGATTTGAAAAGGCTCTGATGTTTTAAACAGGGTGTCACTTGACCCAACTCAGAAAGGTCTATACAACACAGTGCTAAAGAGCCGATGGCTGCTGGTACCTTGTCTATACTAGCACTCACACCAGGGAGCTGATCCAGTGATAGCAATGGTAGGAAATTTTGGGCACTAAAGCTGAGTGTAGAGACGCTTTGAGTGATGAAATGATAACATTAGAGAGCACAGAGAAAAGGGTTTGAGGCTGGTGGAGTAGGGTTTGATTTAAAACAAATATTTACTGGTATCTTTTCACCCAAATTTTGGCCTGGCCTTCACTAGTCAAAATAAGTTTAAACTAGGGCTGGGCAAATTCATCTTGCATAATTATGAACTCACTGGAATTTTGGTGATCCAGTATGTCAACTCTGACCCGAACATTGGTTTGTTTTCACCAAAGAGAACCTAGTGAAAAAGAAAAACAAGAACAATGTGGGAGAGAAAGAAAAGGAAAAGAAGTGAAAGAGCGCAGGGGAAAATTCAAAAAGAGTGAAAAACACAGAGCAGAGAGGAGGAGGAGAAGAAAACTCTTATAAAAAAATAAAAACTATAGATGAATTCCTGTCCCTTTGAAAACAATGGGAGTTTCGCCATTGGCTTTAATGGAGCCAGGATTTTACCCTTTCTATCTGCATATCAATCTATTGTATTTTTGGGGCACTCATCAGCATAGTTCCTGAACACCAACAAATTACATCAAGCAATATTTTGCCTGAGACTGTATCTTCACCACTCCCTCATTTATTGCTGTGTTCTTTGTTTAGGTGAATTATATCTGTTCAGCCACATCTACGCTGCAAGCACTACCGTAGCACAGTTACGGCACTGTAGCTATGCTGCTATAGCGTAGGTGCTTCCTACAGGGATGGCATTCTTCTGTCAACCGAGCTGAGCCATGGGCGTCAGGTCGCTGTGATCCTGTCATGATGTGGGCCTGGCCAGGCCAAATCTGAGCCAGTGCTGTTGCAACCTAGCACACAAGGTTGCAGCACCACTCAGGTTTAGGGTTGCCAGGTGTCCAGTTTTCGACCAGAACACCCAGTTGAAAAGGGACCCTGGTGGCTCCGGTCAGCGGCCGTTAAAAGTCCAGTTGGTGGTGCAGCAGGCTAAGGCAGGATCCCAGAAGCAGCAGCATGTCCCCCCTCTGGCTCTTAGGCATAGGCACCCTCCAGCACCCCAAACCCCTCATCCCCAGCCCCACACCCCTATCTGGAGTCCTCACGCCCCCTGCACCCCAACCCCCTGCACCAGCCTGGAGCCCCCTCCCACACTCTGAACCCCTCAGCCCCATCCTGGAGACCCCTCTGCATCCCAAACCCCTCAGCCCACACCCCCAACTGGAGTCCTCACACACCCCCAACCCCTCAGCCCCAGCCCAGAGACCTCTCTGCACCCCAAACCCTTCATCTCCAGTCCCTCCCAGAGCCCACACCCCCAGCTGGAGCCCTCACCCCTTCCTGCATCCCAATCCACTGCCTCAGCCCCGAGCCCTCTCCCACACCCTGAACTCCTCATTTCTGGTCCCACCCCAGAGCCCACACCCACAGCCGGAGCCCTCACCCACAGCCGGAGCCCTCACCCCCGCC
>NC_048307.1:17459908-17687200 GCF_013100865.1 Trachemys scripta elegans | reverse complement strand
GACAGTCATTGGAGCCTGGGAGGAAAAGTGTTCAGCATCCACCACTTGTTGAATCAAGGAAGATTTTGTTACCACCCTTACACATCAAGCTGGGTCTGATGAAGAACTTTGTCAAGGCCATTGACAAAACACAGGCAGCTTTCAAGTACCTCCGTGGAAAATTTCCAAGGTTAAGTGAAGCTAAGATAAAGGAAGGTGTCTTTGTTGGTCCTCAGATTCATGAACTTCTTCGAGATGATGCATTTGACCATGCACTGCATGGCAAGGAAAAGACGGCATGGAAAGCCTTCCAGTTAGTGGCAATACATTTTCTCAGAAACAACAAGGCAGACAACTACAGGTTGTTGGTGGAAAACCTCTTCAAGGCATACAAAAGCCTCGGTTGCAACATGTCACTAAAGATACATTTTTTGCACTCTCATCTAGATTTTTTTCCATCGAACTGCGGAGCAGTGAGCAACGAGCATGGCGAGTGATTTCACCAGGACATTGCAACAATGGAGAAACGCTATCAGGGCAAATGGAGCCCAGCAATGCTTGCAGACTATTGCTGGACAGTGACAAGAGATGCTCCATTTAATGAATACAAGAGACAAGCCAAGAAGCGCCGAGTAGACACTGAATAGGAGTAAACTATGTACAGAATAGTTTTTTGCCTTTTGTTTCATAATAAGTTTTATTTATATAACCCTTTTGCTGATTTTTAAAGTGTTACATAAACAGGACAGGTGAAATATCATGTAAAGCAACCATAAACACATGAAAAGACCTAGGTTTACAATTTATGATTAAAACGCTACTATCTACACAATATACATAGACATAAAGTGTAAAAACTTAAATATCTTAGAACCAGTAGCCAATCAGTTGGTTTAATTGTCATATTTGAATTCAGCACATCAAAATACATAATAAATAGCACATTTTATCTCTGAAGCGGACGACTTCTCAAAAATTGTAGACCAGTGTTATCAGTGGGTGGCTTGAAATCAGCATCTCTATCTCCTGATAAAGTGAGGAGGGAGATATTCATTTGGTAGTCTAAGAAGAGAGCTTTTAAAGCACCTAAGTCATTTAGGAGCACAAGTCCAATTAACTCCCACCTCCCCACTGAATGAGATTAAAACTCATGGACCTTCCAATGGACTTGTGCTCCTAAATCCCTTAAGTGATTCTGAAAATGTCCCTCGTATTGATTGTAACAAGACAGTGTTTTGTGGAAAGCCAGTCATTTAGCCCCACGCGATTGAAGTTTCAGCAAACTACTTAAGCTCAATTGATGCCTTAGTTTCGACATTACGTTCCCACACTAAAACAAACCCAGCTGTAAGTTCTTAAGTAGGACTCTGTCCGTCTCTCATCTGTCTAAAACAAGGACTCTGTGTCAATTGCCTTTCCAGTGACATGTGAGTAGGGTGACCAGATGTCCCGATTTTATAGGGACTGTCCCGATATTTGGGGCTTTGTCTTATATAGGTGCCAATTACCCCCCCACCTCCTGTCCCGATTTTTCACCCTTGCTATCTGGTTACCCTACATGAGAGAAACACAAAGCTCTGCGACTTTCTCCATGGCCAGCACTCTGGACCTGTATCCTTCCTGGCTGGCAGCTTCATTCCTCCTGATGTCAGTCAGGAAGAGCAATTTAGCAGCTATTTGCCTCTATCTCCTCTAGAGGAAAATGCAAGCAGCAAATGGCTATGGACAGCTGGCTCAGAAACCAGTCTTTCTAGTGTCCACTTGGTGTACAATTTTTCCTTCAGTGGATTAGCATATGCCATTCAACCTCCCAGTGGGTAAAGGTCACACTATAAACCCAGTCATTACCAGTCCAAGATGCTTCCTTCTTTGATTAAATATTTTGTTTCACTCCACAGCAAGCCATTCCAACTCAGCTGCAGCTTGCCAGCGGGCTGGGTAAGAACAATTCCCTGGATCCACTTTAATACTTTTGATGCAATGCAGTTGAAGGAAGAAATTACAAGATCCCCTCTCAGACACAGTCAGAGGAATTCCTGGGTATTTTTTGTCTATTAAGACTGGTAAACAAATAGCTGTTCTTTATATGAACAGTATGATGACTCTTAAAGCTTATAGGTGGCAACTCTGTGGCATCAAGAGGGAAAAAAAGGTTGAATTCATAGAAGCTCTCAATGTTCCATTTTAAAATCAGCAAATCTAAAAGATGCACCTTAATACACAATGCTCAGATGTTCTACTCTGTATGCTACCAGGGAGCAGGGAAGGCTGCCAGAGGCCAAGAGCTGGCATGGAGACACAGGGCCTCTGCACAGATGTTCATGCCCTAGAACTCAGATGGACCTATAGGGATCCTCCAGGATTTAGAAGCAGGGCCCTCTGTACATTCTGCAAGATATGTGAGCAAAGCCCACCTCCAGTTGAATAATTGGGGAGGAACACCCAGAAAGAATCCTCAACAAGATTGCTTCCCTTGACCAGAAGGGACCCAGTGCAGGCCACTATTTTTCTAGCTGCCTGAAGATTTATCCTAGGCAATTATTGATACTTAGTAGTCAATGGAGCTAATTGTTAGAGCATGTACCTTCTTATATCAGGTCTGAATTCAGCCCAGTGCCTGCAGAAGACATTGGGCCTCTTGAGAAGAGCTTCATATGAGCAAAATAGCCATTATTGTACAGACTAATCCAATACTGACAACTAGACACCAGTTTACCGGATGTCAACAGTTGCAGCCTTCAATTCCCCAATAACCCCCCTCTGCCAGATGGGACAAACAACACCCCATCCCCCAACAAACATTCCTGTGCCACATGGGACTTCTATCAACTCCCCTCTAGTAGACTTTACAAACATCTTTGAGGCCTAGACTGTGTACTCAGAAGTGGAATCTTGCAAAGATCTCTGGATTTGTTTGACCTGGACACTACCTGATCTATTTGGTTTATCAGAGTTGGCCTAATTCTGCATTAATTCTGCACTAACTCTCTGTTCTACACTTCATCCTTCAGTTTCGCCCACTGTACTCTATTCAGTCTCTTGCTTCCCACAGAATAATACTGTCGGTGCCATGCTGGATTTTGGAGATAGTTAAAGTCCTTGTTATAGCATAATACAAAAAAGGATTACTGAAAGATAGATCAGGTAGCAGACTAAAAGGAATGTTTTTTATGATCCAGGAGAGAATTAAGACATTATCCAAGGGGATTGTCAGTGTCATGCATGTCCTTTTGCCTATCCATGGATGATCTGTTTTATGCAAACTAAGCTTAATAAAATTGCATGGTATCCATTTTTGGGCATCTTGCATGCAGCAGTCAGTTGGGAAAATCATTATGACTATTTATTTGTATTGTTGTTTCATCTAGAGGCCCCCGTCAGATTTAAATTGGGTACGACATGGACAAACACAGCATGGAAGACAAGCCTGAAATCTATGTAATCAGAGGTGGATTAAGATTTATTGGGGCCCTGGGCACAAAGAACAACCCCCTGCAACAGAGCCCTGCCCCCTGCTTCCCCTCTCCGCCCTCTGACCTGGCCAGAAACGGGGCTGTGGTAAGATTTGCACAGGGAGCCTGGGCTGCTGTGGGGAGCCCCGGACCCTCCACCTGCCCTGGGTGGTGCGCCCTGGGGGGGCAGGGACACAGGCTGGCCCCCCCTCCAGGGCAGGTGGAAGTGTCTGGAGCTCCCTACAGCTGCTCGGTTTCCCTGGGCGGCTCTTACCACAGCCTAGGGTGACCATATGCTCCATTTTGGCTGGGATAGTCCCCTTTTTAAGTCCTGCCCCAGACGTTCCATCTTTTTTTTTTTTTTGGCAAAAGTGCCCACTTTTGCCAAAAAAGGGGCTGTGGGGGAGGAGCAGCTGGGCTTGGGCCAGCTCCGCGTGGGGTGGGGAGGAGGCAGAGAGGGGCTTGGGCTGGCTCCATGGGGGGAGGGGCAGGTGGTGAGAGAGGGGCTCTGGCCAGCAGCTCAGCGTGGGGGGAGGAGTGGGGAGGGAAAGAACAGGGCTCCGGCGAATGGTGGGCCAGCTCTGTGTAGGGGTGGCAGGAGATGAGCAACAGAGGGTGGGGCCAACGTTCCAATCATCCTGCTGGGGGCCCCCAAATTGGTCAGGGCCCCTGGGCACGGGCCCCATGGGCCCATATGGTAATCCGCCATTGATGTAATGCACTGTAATGATTCACAGGATGGGCTGTACTAAGCAGACCCAGTTGCATAGCAGGAAAACTCCAGTAGCTTAGCTGGCTACTTACACATGCAAATATCTGTTCTACATTCACAGCTGTGTTAACTACATTTACACCTGAGCATCAGCCTGGGTATCTTCTGGAAATCAGCCCTAGAAATTTACCTCAGGTGTTGTATTTTTGTGTGTGGTAACTCATTTAAATTCTTTCCAGATTTAAAAGAAGTTTGTCAGAGTATGGAGACTTAAAAGAATTGTCATTCAGCCTAATTCATTTATAAAAGTATTTGTGACTCAACAATTTGATTTGAGTGGATACAATTTAAGTAATAAACTTTTCAATTTGAGATAAATCACTTTTTTGGAGGAGGGGTTTTCTGGGAGCCCTCTTACGACTAAGACTATTGCTGACTTTATGGCAAATATAATTCCACATGGAGACACTAATAGCCCTTACAAGCAGTTTTTGAAATGTATGATTCTATAATATGTCAGAGAAAACAGATTGTCTAAAAGTAAGCTGGCTCACTAAAGAGAAAACAAAGTGCACTGCCAATCTTTTATGTGTTGCATTCTCTTGGCACGTCCATAAGGTGTCAGTTCCCAAATATACCAAAACCCGAGAGAAAAGGCACTTCAGTTAAATGATAACAGACCAGATTCTCCTCTCAGTTACAGCATTGCCATCCCACTCAGTTTAGGCAGCAGACTCAGGCTGACTGAAGTTGCACTGGCATAAATAAGTGGTGCACTTGGTCCAACCAGCCTTCCATGATCCAGAAAGCAATAATGAATTAGCAAGAACCTTCCTTTCTTACGTAACTAGAATAAGGACACTTTGGGCACCAAAAAAGAAACTGATTTCTTATTATGTGTGTGCTTAGTAGCTCTTTGTATATAATAGAAAACATTGCCGTAATGACTAACAAATTCATTTTATATCCCCCCAGTCACTTCGCTTTTCATTTTTGTAGTTTTCCCCACTAATGTCAATTTAACCGTATTTTGGATTTCATTTGAAAAGGCTAGAACACAATCACAACAGCCCTCCATGCAGGATTTGTAATGGTGCAAACAAATTTTTATTACTATGGGCCTGATCCTGTAAAGTGCCCTCAACTTCCCATTGAACTCAGAGAGAGTTGAGTTCCCAATGAACTCAAGAGACACTCGAGGTTACAGAGGAGTCCAGTGGTGCTGACCTGCCATATAACAAGGGTATTACCATTAGTCCCACATGTCCCACCGTTATTACACTCAGTACCTAGCAGGATTAGGTCCTTAGGCTATACATTTTACACCCAAAAAGAGTAATTAGTGAATTGGGGAAGTCTCAATTCTATTTATTTGTATTTAGTCCTATAGCTTTAGTGGTAGAGGTCAGTGCTGCAGTGTTGGTAGTGTCAGGATCCAAACCCTAACGGGGCTGCACAATAAGGGGAGAGGGGAAAAGTGAAGGGGGTTGCCACCCTTGTACATGTTAAAAATCTAGCCCTTGCTGGAGATAGGGCACTGGACTCAGTAGACTGTTGCCCACATCTAGTATGGCAATTCCTATCTTCCTATTCTGGTTTGTACTGAATGCAGTTATTTTCATTTCCTGCACCTTGGATTGCAGCAGTGCAGTCTAAAAACAAACATGCCCAAGACATGGGACATCTGAAAGCCATTTGAATTTTGATCAGTCACTGATTAGAAAATGCCAGGTAATCTTTGCAGGAGCACATTAATAAGTGCCTGCTCCCAAAGTAATCACACAAGTCAAGAGGTAGCTGCTAAGCTGCTAAAACCCAGAGGACAATCACTTGAGAAAGAATACTGGAACTAGAAAAATGATGAGTCAGATGGTGTCAAGGCTAATTTCCCACTCTGGCACTTTGAGTGCAGAAGGTGGGGGCCCCGCAAAGATTCTAAAAATTAATACTGGCCGCTCCAGGCTTGTCTTAAACTCCCAAGGTTACAGCTTTTCTCTGACCTTGGATGGGTAGATGCTGCCACCACCCAAGTGCAGAACCCCTTTGAGAGCCCAGGAAGGCGCATTTGGGAATTCCTTCCTGTGGGGTACCCTCAAGCTCTTTCACCCCTCCTTCCCCCTCTGGGGAAGAGCTGAGAATGAAAAAAAGGAAATCAGCTGTCGCGACCAGCTAATTAAACAGCATGTGCACAAACCTCATAAGACACAAAAATCCAATTCTGTCCTTTAAAAAGGTAAACTTTATTAATAAAAAACCATCTGGGAACTCAGGCTATTGCTAGATTTTAAAAGAGCAACTACAAGGATTAAGCACCAAGAATAGCTTTCTTGAGGTCCAGCTTTACGGTTATAAGCAAAACAAAAGCACCTGGGGTTAGCACAGAGGAATCCATAAGCCATAATGAAATAAAAGGGATAAACCTAATCGCATCTTCCTAGACATTTCCTGACCTACATACATACCTGAAGTTTTAAATGAGTAGTTTCTAGGTACAATACTGATGATTTTTTCATAACCGGTCCAAGCTTCTTACAGCATAGCTGTTGCCCTGTCTGCCTCTCCCCTGGGAGAACAACAACAGACAGACAAAAGGGGAGTCTTTTTTCAATTTTAAAAAGTTCTGGCCTTCCCATTGGCTCTTTTGGCCAGGTGCTCACTCACTTCCTTTTACCTATGCATAGCAATGAGACTTTTTAACCCTTTACTGGTAGAGCAATTAGAGAACAGCTACCAAGAGTGATTTTATAGCTACTGGCTGGCTGGGTGTCCATCAAAGGGAGCTACCTCTCTCCCCTTCATTTATCACAGATGGAATTCATCCTCAAAAGGTGTGATGTGGTGTCTCTTACTGATTTTTTGCAACCTTGTAAAAACACTGGATGGTAACACAGCTGCCAATTGATAGCCTGGCTCATCTGGGTCACCCGTGCAGAGCAGGCCAGCAAATGTTCAGTAACTGTGAGGATGATTGCTGGCTGCTGGGGTGGCCATTTGCTGATGTGCCTAGGACAGGTAGCTGAGGGCTATAGCACACTCGCATCCTCTCTGGATCCGGCACAGAGGAGGATGTGTAACACACACTGACCAGTGGGTTATCCTACCACCAGGAGGGAGGAGAGTGGGAAGAGTTGTGTCTCTCCATTAGATCCCCTCTTTTCCATTCCAGGAGCAATTCACCTGCTTTTTGAGGGGATGAAGGGAGAGGTAGGGCAACTGGGTGCCATTTCCTTTTTTAACAGGGTGGCTCACCCCTTAAGGGCTGGGGCTAGCCAACCCTGATTACAGAAGGAGTCGCATGCGGGAAAGAGCAGGATGATGATTGCCCTACAGAGAGCTGCAGCAATGAGAGGAAGCTCAGGAAATTGCAGAGAGTGTGAAGGGCTCCTTCAAGGAAGATCCAGAGACCTAGGAAGCTGTGACAGAGAGGAGCCCAGGGAGTGGGAGGTTCCTGTGGGGAAACCCAGATGGAGTTTGGGCCTAGAAGTTTGGGGGCCTAGAGGGCAGTGTCAGAAGGCTAAGCTCCCACTAGGCAGAGCTGGGAGGATGGGCTCTGAGAACAGACTGAGACAGAAGAAGAGCTCTGGCGATGGGAGAGGACACCAGAGGACTGTTGTGTGGTGATGGACTTTGTGTTGGGACCCGGAGCTGTAAAGAACTGTTTCTATTATTAAACCAGATCCAGGCAGAACATTTTTTTTATCCACATGAAAACCTGTTTGCTGTTCTTGAGGGGCCAGCAAGAGGGGGATTGTGATGTTGTGCCCCATAATGCTTTATAGAAATATGCTTATGAGTGTAAATGAGACATAACCGGAATATGTTTTATGCTAGATATGACATGTAACATATGTTTGCAAAGGTTATGATCTACTGAATATATTCATCCTATTGATGTGCATGTTTCATTTTTATATCTGAAGTTATGAGCATTGGCTCTATGCTTGTATTTAAAGTGTTTGCTGTAGGAAGCACGTAAGGTAATTTTGGTCAACATAGTGTGAAGGGGTTATTCAAGTAATTGGGAGTACTTAACTAACAATGGACTTTCGGAGATCCCAATCCACATCTGAGCTTTCCTGGGAACATTCAAACTAACATGTAAACAATGGTGTCGGCCTGCAAAAAGCTGAATCATTCATAGACATGTGACTTGCCCAGGTGGCTACAAACTCCATCTTGTGGCAGTGATGTTGCACAAGAGAGAGAGAATATAAAAGGCCATGGAACCCCCTCCATTTTGTCTTCAGCTGGCTCAAGAGATAGCCTCTCCACCCCAAAGAGATGCCTGAAAGAGACTGGAACAAAGGACAATAACTACGGGGGTGTGAGTGATTGCTGGACCCAGACTAGGAAGGAGTCTAGTCTGTCAAAGAAGCTTATTGGAACATCTCTGAGGGTGAGATTTACTTGCATTTAGTTTCCTACTATATTAGGCTTAGACTTGCGTGTTTTTGTTTTATTTTGCTTGGTAATTTACTTTGTTCTGTCTGTTATTACTTGAACCACTTAAATCCCACTTTTTATATTTAATAAAATCACTTTTGCTTATTAATTAACCCAGAGCAAATATTAATACGGGGAACAGCTGTGCATATCTCTCCATCAGTGTTATAGAGGGTGAACAATTTATGAGTTTACCCTGTATAAGCTTTATACAGAGTAAAATGGATTTATTTGGGGTTTGGATCCCATTGGGAACTGGATACCTGGGTGCTAAAGACGGGAACACTTTCTAAGCCGTTTTCAGTTAAGTCTGCAGCTTTTGTGAGACGTGGTTCAGACCTGGGTCTGTGTTTGAAGCAGACTGGCATGTCGGCTCAACAAGGCAGGGTTCTGAAGTCCCAAGCTGCCAGGGAAAATGGGCTCAGAGGTAGTCTCAGCACATCAGGTGGCAGTCCCAAGGGGGTTCCTGTGACCCAACCCGTCACAGGACTAAAAGGGCCAGGGTACATTCAAAGCGACTCCTGGCCACTCAATAAATGGCCACTCCGCTGCACTCCTCCTGTCTCTCATGGTAGCGGTATGAAGGGCAGTTAGGGAAGAGACTAGAGTGGGCCTGGAGGCTCAGGAGTGAGCTCATCTCTCAGAGCTGGATTCACTGTATGCTGACCTTGAGTTCCTCAGGAGTGCTCCATCTGTCTGTCTCTCATCCTGTCCAGCTGGATCTCTGTGGGGAGTCAGAGGTCTTCCCCAGTATACCTGAGGAAGCACAGGAGTCTCTTTCCCCACTACAGGTATTCTTACCTTGCAGCAGACACCATTGCATTGCATTTTCTCTCGGTCAGCAGCACTAAGGAAACAACTCTCACCGATGCAAAGTCTTCTTCCTACAGGAACAGTGGTAAAGCTATACACAAATCTAAAATTAAAGGGAACCCTCAGCTTAAAAAACAAAGGTCACACATCGGTCTGAAAATTGTTCACTTACAACTAGCCTCTAAAATTACAATAAATAGAAGTGACTACAGGGGAAAAAAAAGTTCCTCTATTTTTTCCAGCTGGCTTTGTGCATTTGCCAGCTCTTTTATCTGATCAGTTTCACTGCTACTCCTGCATTGTATTTTCCCTCATTGTTCATGTGGGTCTTTCACAAAGCAAGCAAAGAGAGAAAACACTTAAAAATATAGGAAAATGGGATAGTAAAGCCACATACCTTGGCAGGGTGATTCAGGGGCAGATGGTGTACCTGATCTAAAGATGACTGTGTCATTTTAAAATAACTGGTCTGAAAAGAATGCAACTGGTTTTTGCTCAGCAGAATCCTCACGATATAAAAGAAGAAGTCAGTGACGACAGGTAACCTTTCAACATAACTGTTGAATCAGATCCTCTTGTAAATGTTCTTCCTTTTTGATTAAATGGAAGAAGAAAGAAGAGAAAAAGTATTAAATTTACAATCCTGCTGCCACTCCCTGTGGGGAAGTGTGATGCTTCCTGGGGCTACCCAGGGATGCGAGGCACTTCACTACCACCTGCCCTTAGTGAGAGGAAGCCTTATCTGTGCCTTCCAGGGGTCAGCTCCCCGACTCCACCAGCCTCAGGCAACCCAAGCTCTCCCCTTTCAGCCTGTGCAGGCTCTACTGTTCCCCTGCAGGTAAGGGGTAAGCACACCCCAACCCCCAAATCCTCTGAGCATCCCCATGGAGCCTCCAGCCCCTCTTCCACTGGACAGTCACAGAATTCACAGGTCTGAAAGGAACAGTACACCCCAGCTTACCAGCTACACCTCAGGATCACCGCTCCACTTAATACACAGCACTTATATATGTTTATGATGAAAACAAGTATAAATTTATTTAACAAAGAATAGTGATTCGAGAAGAAGCAAGTAGAATTAATGGAAACAAATGGCTACATTTAAAATAAAACTACAACATGCCTAAACTTAACTAACAAGACATCTCCTGTCTCAATCAATATCTCTCTCCTAGCATTAAACAGCCAGATCGGGTGTGATCCTCAGGTCATAAGACAAGCCCAGATGGCAGCTTGTCCCTAGGTAAACGAAACCTGGGGTGTACCACTGTACGCCCAGATATAGTTCCAATGATCCACTGTCTTCACTTATAAATAGGGTAACCACTGCTGCTTGTTTGCCCCACAGAGAAGCTCCCATGAAGACTTCACAATTCTTGTTAAGCATTTTGCCCAGACGGTAAATGGTCCATCCATTGTGAATCATACAATATTCAATATACATATAGCCAGACAGGTAGATAAGCGTCTCCCTCCTGAAAGAAACTTGTTGGTCACCTTCTGTTGACCAGCCTCATCTCACAGACCATAAGAGCATAACTTTCAGTCTATACACATAACTCCTTACATATTATCTGTACATACATTTTGCAGTAGTTATGATGATCAGTAGAGACACAAGCTTTCAGTAGAGATTTTACATTATCATTATTATGTAGAGACCAGATCCAGGGAATCCTTGTAACTCTGTACACCCTTGTGCCTTCTGCCAGTTGTCACCAAGAGGGGAGATGTCTCTGGGTCACAGGAACACCGGAGATATCAGTCCAGAGAAAATGCAGGATCAGTCCTTTAGCTGACGCTGTATAAAAAGCAAACCACATGGCTTGCTCGCTGCCTCTATTGACCAAAGAAAACATGCTCATATCCTAGTCTTTCCTGGTGGATTCCTTTTTAGAGATCACACGTATTAGAGTTTTTATAAAATATTTGCCCCCATTTTTCAGAATCACTTGGCCTGATTCTGGTTTCATGCCACTTTCACACTGGAGTAACTTCAATGGAGTTTTTTTTCTGATTTACATTGGTGTAAGTGAGATCAGATGGTATCCAGAAGGTCACATCCTCAGCTGCTGCAATTCCAGCTGCTACGATGACACCAGCTGAGGATCTGGCCCATAGTTTTTCTATTCTTGCAGGACAATGTAGCAAGCTTTTCATAATGGCACGTGAACTATACTGTCTTCTGGGCAGTACATACCCTTTTGTAATGTAGACATATTTTCTCTTCTTTCCAGTAATTTCTTTTTGGATAAATATGTAAATTTGCTCAGCTGGCAAAAACTGCAGAGCTCGAAACTAAAGTTTCAGGTTCATTACAGAATAAATGGTCTGTAAGCAGCTGTGTGAAGGTACATACATTTCTCAGAGTGCTGTGGCAAGGACGTGGGCACACGTATGCCTTCAAAATACCAACACTGTTTTCAGTGGGAGTCAGAAGTAATTGAACTTTAACGTACAGCACTTAATTCCAATGACTTTTATGCGCAGACACTGCTCATGAAATAAATAGCAGATTTTAATGAAATGTGTATGTGTCAACATATTGGTGACTCATATTCCAGATTTCAAAAGAAGAGTTTGCCTTGCTCTGAAGGATTATGCTTTAGTCCTTTTTATTAAGCAATGATAGAAATCTCCAGGCTGGAAACCCCAGAGTTTTTGGGGTCTCTCTCTGGAGCAGATGTCTCAATCATTTTAAAAGGGAAGATGTCTGAGTGAAGAATCTTATCCTGGTTAACAAGTTTGTTTATTACACCAACTACAGTACCAAAGTAAAAGACTCTTAATACCCCCGTGGTACTTCTAGGGTTGGTCAAAAATCAGAATTTCTATTCTGCACGATATTACAATATTTGGAAAAAATTTTACAGGCTGCATCAGGACAAAAAGTAGAAATACTGCAGTTTTTCACAGAATGGCAGTGCTCACTTCCTCACCAATGTGCTTCAACCTTGACCTGCAGGGACCACTTCTAGGGTCATTTTCAATGACATTCAACCCTTGGTCTTCTTGAGGAGGCTAATATTTTCAAAAAATTGCTGTGGAAGGGTTAGCTGGAGAGACAATAACAAGTGGAGACTGATAAGAACCATGCAGAATGATAAATGAATGCAGGCAATGCACTGTCCAAAATGGAGTGCTTCTGTCATATCAGAAATTGAAAACTAAAGGCAGCAGACTCTTCTCAGACCATATGGCTCACAGTTTCCACTTCTGTGGAATCCATGTGAGGTTTTAGCCAAAACACATCCACCCAGTAATATTTTAGGATGGACTTTGCACTAGGGGTCTCAAATAAACACACTGATGTATTTATGAATACCCATCCAAGGGGTAGTCAGCTTGCACTGGTTGCTAGGTGACAGTGTCCTATCCTCAAGGAAAGTCCAGCCTGTTGCATTAGCTGGGTGTGCTGGCACTCAATAGCCTGCTCGGAGAGTTGTACGGGCGGAGACAGAGGCTGTGAGAACTGCTGTGAACTCCCTCCTGCTCTTCTAATTGAATTTGACTCCATTAAAATCAGCTGTTTTTCCAATTAACTTCATGGTCCCCAGGGTGGATTTCAAAGTAAGAAAGTTAGATATTAAGAGCTAGACTGTGCCTTGAAATGCAGCTGGGGGAGGAGGCGCCCTTTAAATGGGGTATGCACTCCCCCACTCGGGCTTGTTGGCTCTCCTTGGTAGCCTTTGGGGGAAGGGGTCACTGCGGACAGCACGGAACAGTGGCCCTGCTTCACAGACCCTGTACAGAGACATGTGGGGTGTATGTGTGAGGAACTCCTTGCCCCACTCGCTTCTTCCCTTTGCACCTGCACTGTGCCAGGCCTGGCAATCCAGATGACATTTGCTAGGAGGCTAATGAGGTCAAGTGCCTCTTCTATGTGTGACCAACAATCCACAGCACCTTCCAGCTCAGGATCTCAGAGTGAGAAAACACAAGGATCAGGCGAGGAGGCAGATAAAGACTGAACATGAAAATAATGTAGGCACCTTTGTGCCATATGTAGTTGTTTAGTTGAATAAAATGTTTACTTTGCCCTAAAGTAATTTTTTTTTCTTTTTGGCTCACCAAAAATTTAGAAAAATTTCATTTTTGGTTTGACCCCAAAAGATTTTTGTTTTAGTTGCCAGCAAACCCAAAAAAACAGTTTGTCAAACTCTGAAGAACATTGTTAGCCATTGCAATAGTGGCACAGGATTCAGGATTTCCAGCCGCAGCTAGGCGATGCTCTCTGTGAAGTGGCGCTATGCTCTCAGCAGAAGGGCGTGTAGCCCTTCCCCTCCCCAAGTATTCTTGGAGCTCCCCCTTTCAGAACATGGCGAGGGGGAGGGCCGCACAATACTGAACAGACGCAACAAGAAAATTGAGAGCTAGTGGTTTGTTGCCCAGGCTCCATTATGATGTCTCCTCAGTAATGTTTTTATGGTTCCATCAATCTTATTTAAACTTCAGTGTAAATAAATTGCAGAACATTCACAGTCAGAGCGCAGTGCTCTGACTCACCCTGTCCCAGCAGACAGACATTAAATTAATTTTAGAATGAATTCAAATAAATTCTGTTTCAGCCTCTACAGCTAAGAAGTCTCCATGTCATACATTAGGGCAAAGCAACACAGGATATCTAATAGGTGGGCTTTAATTAGGTTGAGATAAGCCTCATTAGAACTCAGCTCATGAATTATGTAGGTCTGAAACTACACACAAAAACTCCCTCCTAGCCCCCCACCTCATTTGTTTGGTGGGGGAGGGGAGTTAACTGTCATGCCAGGCTTAAAAATAAATTTGTTTCTCTTTCCAAAGCTGTACATCAGATGAATTCCTCCTTCTCCCATGTATGGCCAAATTCTGCTTTCCACCTGGAGTAACTCCATTACACTAGATGGATTTCACATTTACTCTGGTGTCACTAGGAGCAAGATTTAGCTCCTAGACTAACATTTAGATTTAAGTAGTTGAAATATTACGTAAATTGCCTTTTCCATATAAGTTTCCGTTCCATTCAGTGCACACAACTCCAGTTATTCGGGTGGGAATTGTATAAGAATGAGGAAATTAGGGATAGACATATAAGACTCAAAAAGTCTATTAGTAGCCTACACTCGCTAAGTCCACAAGACTCTCTGCGATATGTTTGTTTCAGACATTAGTGCCCCTTTGGCCTGAGTGGCTAGCCAAAATTCAGGGCTTTGTAGGGTTGTTTCCGTCAGGAAGAGAAATGGATGATACAAGTCAGGTATATCCTTTGGTGTAATCTTGTTCATTTACAAAAAAATGTAGGTAAAATCCTGTTTCCTTGAACACTAGACACAAACAGCAGGTGGTTTCCTGGCTCAGAAATCCCAAATGTGCCACTCCAGCAAGTTCTGTGCCCAAGAAGCTTGGTCTCTGCTCTTTTGCAGTCACGCTCTCATCTCCATCTCTTTCTGCCTTGCACCTCCGCCGCTTGCAAAACAATATCCTAGCCCCTGTGTTTATAACCAGGGAAACCTCTCAGGCCACACAGTTTAGCCCAGATCCACCATGCAGCCCATTGCCTGGGGAGATAGCCCTCCCTGCCAGCAGCAGGTATTTATTACATACATTTAAGTGCTCCTTCCACTGAGCAAGAGTGTGTGCACTTGGCACATCCTTTGGCTTTAACAAGGTCTGGGGCTTCCTTGGATCAAGGGCTACCCCCTGCACTCTCCCCCAGCCCAGGGCAGCCACTGACACCTTTCTGCACAGCAATATGATAAGTACTAGAGAGATGCCCGAGTTGCACAGTTGAGCTGAGCCGGATTTGGATCTGAATATAAACTTCAAAAATCTGAGGTGTTCGGCCTCAGTGTTCCAGTTCAGCCCCTAATAGAGACAGGGCTGAGCCACAAGGTTTAGCCTTGGATCTGGATCAACTCCTTCATTTCCCAGGGTGTAGTTAGATTTGCTTGGCGTGTTTCAAGTTGGACACCCAAAAACCAAGATACCCCCAAATGAGTACAGGTGTGGGCCTCTACCCACATCTTGGCCATAGACTGAGACCAGTGGTGGAACTCCCATTGATGCCAATGAGACCTGCTTGAATGTATCAAGGCAAGGCAGCCATTTGTGCATACATTCACCTAGGGGCATGGGCAGGTTCATGGTTGGGAAGATCAGATTTATGGGCTAGTGATGCTGACTGCATCCCTATACCGTTTTTAAAGCTTAGACATTTATGATGTATGATCCAGTGGGTAGGGCACTGGTTTAGGAAGCAGGAGATGTTGCTTCTAATCCCAGCTCTGCCACTGATGTGCTGTATAATCTAAGGCAGTCACTTTACCTCTCTATGCCACAGTTTTCCCCCAAATGTAAAATAGGTAAGTATTATTAACTGTTTCTTTCTCAGGTACTTTGAAATGTACAGATGAAAAAGTGCAATGTAAGAGCTAAGCATCATCATTCTAAGTATAAGAATAATACTCTTAAAATCTTAATAATACCCTTAATAGCTTTGAATTTTATGTTAAAAGAAACAGGAGAGATGACACGAATGGCAACAATTATGTCATTTTCTCATCCAATATATTTCATGCAAAGGCACGTTTGGGCACCTGGGAAGATTGCTTTATTTTCAAAGGTTGAAATGATCATGAGGTGAGGGTTCTGAAGGCAGCAGTGGCAGTGAGTTGCAGTAACACTTTTCCAGGTGATTATCGCATGGGAATTCAGCAGGTGGGATTAAAATCTTGACATTTATTGTTTGCAGTAGTTACATTTACTCCAGTATTCCCAAGTCTGTGTCAAGGGAGCAACAGGATAAACATAAATTCGATGTTGCAGGAAATGCCAATAGTTTCCAAACACCTACTGTTTTCTGCCTTGTACCTCGCACTCCATCGCAAATGCCCCCATTTACTGCGCAGTCACTTTGCAGGAGTGCTGTGCAGGTGCAGAAGGGCTAAGCAGGCGCTGTCACTCAGTGCATCCACCCATCCTATGCTGCACAGCCCCTGCACTAAGGGCTGGATCAGATGCGGAGCACCTTCAGCTCCCAGTGACGGTAGTGGGAGAGGAAAGTGCACCTGCCCTTGCAGGCTGAGCTCTAGGTGTGGTACATAAAGGGGCTGCTGCAGGGGAGAAGCTTGGCTATGCAGGAGCAGTGCTATATTTGGCATTATTTTAAAATCCACCAGTTATCTATTTTCAGGTGACTCCAACTCTGTGGGTGCAACCAAGAGAATATGGAAGAGCTCAGGGATATGGAATTCCACTGCTAAAGGTCACATATATCGCGCTTGAAAAAGTGATCTAAACATTTTCACTTGCAGCAAACGGAGCCAAATCCCTCCTCATCTGGGTGTGTGTCATTGTGATTTGCCATTTCTGTCGCTACCCTGACTATTTGCCTATAGCGTTGCTGCAGCCTGATGGTTTGTCAAGTCTGGTGTACACGTGGCTGACCTCTGTGAGCACATGCATGCTAGGCCTCCTTCCCCCTCCCTCACACTAGATTTATTGCTGTAAGGAAGATGAGATTCCAGGTAACTGTATTCTCTTTCTTTGGGGTCATGAAAGGTGTCAGAGGTACATGATAACCAGCATAAACTCTGGAGAGGTACATGATAACCAGCGTAACCTTGCCCAGCACTTTACCTTTAGCTTCAGTTTGAAGAACCACCGTTATAAAAAAGAAGGCAGCTCGGTCTCAGTGCCCATTAAATCTTTGGCCTTTCTGCTGAGACTTCCAACAACGCTCCACTATGCTGGTAGTTTGCTGTCATACCACACAAGCACTATGGCCTGACTCTGATGTGTCTGACCATTGTGGCTCCAGACAGTCATCAGATGGTTCCAAGGGCTGCCTTACCCTGCACCAGCCCCTGAATAGTTGAGGCTTAGAAACATAAGGACTGCCATACTGGATCAGACCCCAGTGTCCAGGTAGTCCAGTTTCCTGTCTCCCACAGAGATGAGCTTGCTTGGTGTCTATAGAATCCACAAAGCGGCTGCAGGTGATTTTGTTTTCAGTTAAAACAAGCAAGTAAAGATTTTATTTCCTGACATCACCTCTCAGTCATGTGACTTTATTTTGTGTGCAGAATGTGGACAGAATTGGAACCCAGCCTCAGTTCACCTCGCCAAGAAAACGAGGCTTTTGCTGTGAATACTGTGAAACGTTGCAAGGACTCTGCCAGCTGTCAGGGTCTGCCCACGATGACTCACCACCGCTGATCCATGCAAAGGCAGGAACAATGGCTTGAATGGGCCAGTTCAACATTCTGATTATAAATGATAATGGCCTTCACTCAGAAAAGGCCATTTGTTTACTTTTTTGGAGTTCAGCATCTCAACAATTTATTTTTCCTCTACTAGGGAAGTAATATATTGACAGCCTTACATTCATGATATATATGTATGTCACCACACCAAATGTCAGATTCAAATAGATAATTTACAAAATCCTCACCCCACATAGCATGTTTTACTAGGATAGGTGCACATAACTCATTTTTTCATCACCATCAATCACCAGGGGAAAGGTGGAGAAGTAGATTTGGTGCCTGGGTTGTTGACTGTTCATGGTAGCTTTTCAGAGCTGATGTATTGATTCTCCTTTACAGATGACTGCATCCTTGCTCCGTGCTAAGCTCTACAGTCAACGGTCAGCTATCAGGGCGAATGGCAGAAGTGGCCTCCCTAGGGGGCCTTATGCTTCCTCCCCAAAACACTCTCAAGAGGGAGGATCTTTGCAGCAGTGCGTACTCCAGCCCAACCCATTCCCCTCCCAGTCTCTCCAGCTTACCACTCTCTGCCTGCCGCTTCACAGCATATTGGAGACCCACACCGGGGCCTCCCCACTGCCTGCCCCTGCTGACCAGCAGGGCCGGCTCCTGGGTTTTGGCTGCCCCAAGCAGCCAAACAAACAAACAAAAAGCCGTGATCGCGATCGCTCCGAGCAGGAGCGAGGGACCGTCCGCCGAATTGCTGCCGAACAGCTGGACATGCCGCCCCTTTCCGAAGTGGCTGCCCCAAGCAACTGTTTGGTAAGCTGGTGCCTGGAGCCAGCCCTGCTGACCAGTGGAGTGGCACCAGTCCTGTTGCAGCAAAGGGGACCCCCGGACTTGCCCCAAAGAGCAATGGGCAGAAGGGAAAATGCCACAAGCAAGTCTCTTACCAAAGATGCCCCACTCAGAACTACACAGCAGTGATCAAAATGCATGGTATGATATCTATCATGTGTTAGGTGCAGCTGAGGATGTCAGCTCTGCCACAGCACCTACAGGTCAGGGTTTTCTAGCTCAGAGGACATACCAAAGAAAGGACAAACAAATCTGCTCTGTATTAAAAATATTTTATTCTAGTACAAGTAGCATCTAATTAGCTGTTTAACAGGTAGGCTGAATTAGTGAAGGAGCTGTGTGAAATAAAACCCAACTTATCATTTCATAAATATATCGGGATGAAAACTACTGCTGTCAGATACCAATAGAATACACTTCAGAGCTTCCTCACCCCCTCCCAGCCCTGGTATTAATTCACTTCCCATGAGAGCCTACATTACGTTTGCTTAGTTGTGTCCATATCCCTCAGTCCTTAAGCAGGCTGAAGTCCCACTAAACCTATTATTCCCAGTAGCAACTGCAATTCTCATGAGCCTTGTAACAACTGAAAAATAAATTCCATCAACCAGCAAAATTAAATATTGAATCCTTTAGAATTATTTTTCAGATGCCTATTTTTTTCCTTCAAGACACAGCATATTAAAAATACTGTGTCTGCATGAACCCAGTCAGTTTAAATACTCATTGAAGCATGACCTATCCCAGTGCTATTATTCATCAATAAAGACTGGAGTTACTATAGTAACTGGATGACATCACAGTTGCTTTTGCTCCATATTTGTCCAGCACATTTCTCCTTTCTTTCTTCCCTTTGCCTCCAAGGCCACCCAGTGGATCAGTGCCAGAACCTGGATCAGAACCCACATCTCCCAGTCCACAAACTACTAGACTCAAATGCTTTTTCTTCCCCATCTGAAGACTAGATTGGATTCTGCTGGTGATTGATTTCCCCCTAAAAGTACTGTCGGTATTTCACCTTTTGATCATATTATAAAACTGAAAAATTCTTCTTGTCAAGATTTTGGAGAAAAGGTATCCATAAATAGCAAAACAGAAGCAAGCAACTAATAGATCTAAAATAGCCGAAGTGTTTAATAATATCCATCAACACCAAATTTACAGCCTACAAAGGATTTCTGGTATTTCACCATAAGCCTGTATTCTGCAACCTGCTTATCAGAAATAGTTGTGCATATCTCTTGATTTAGTCCACAAATCTCTATTTTGATTTTCTTCTAATATTTTGTTTCCTTTCCTCTTTTAAAAGGCAAGCCTTGTAGATAAACCCTTCTGGAACTATGCAAGTGAAAAAAAAAAAAGGCGGGTGCATTTTCATGGTTATGCCTACTGATGGATGGATGTGTCAGACCAATACTCTGGGCAATCATGCTTAGCTCAGAACATGATGCTTACCAGAAAACGAACAGACATTATGCTTTCTAAAGTTCAGTTTTGAAAGGTACTCTGACTAGTGACAGTATTTATCATTCAGCCTTCAGCAAAGCACAAGCAGTAAAACATAAAACCAGCAGTACAATGCACACTTACTAGTGCACTGTAAATTCCACCACCAAACCCTAAGGAAAGTGCTAGCTGTATAGCTCTAGGGATTATTGATATTACAGTGGGACTGTACTGTGCACGCATAACATAGTGTGGGACTGGAACACAACATACGCTCATGAGAACGTTAATGAGCTTGTTTGGAAGGCTTTAAGGACAACGGCAGATTATGTGGGGCTAAATCTTGCTTTGTACACCCATGCAAGGCCTGTTTGTAGTGAAAGCAAAGAATTTCTGTTGCATCGTGAGTCTGGGGAGTGGAGAGCCCACGCAGGGGCTAGAAAGCAAAGGAGACATCCTCAATGACTCTACATCGCCCAGTGGAGTGGGTGTTGTGAGTGTGACAAGGGCATAACCAGGAAGCTAGTGTCCAGCATGAACCCACAGTTGCCAAACCTTGAGTAGGCAGGACACAGTAGGCCATGTTCTCTTTCCCCCTATGACCTACTAGCTGTGTAGGTCTGCCTATCCTGACACACTTGTTGGGGCTGAAGATTCTTTTCGAGGACCTCACTGTATTTCACCAAGTTCTCTTCAGAGCAGCCCTCTTTCACCCAGACTGTCTGTTGTGCCATTTCCTGGGATTTGTCCCTTGAAATGAGTGAGAAGAGCAACTCCCAGCTCTGACAAGCTCAGTGCAGCTTCTGCCTGCGTAGGTAGAGGGAAGCTCCCTTTACATTCCCCTGGTCGGGCAGCCAACTGGCAGCGTAGCCCAGAGCTCCTGCTTTGAGCTGCAGCTGCAGGATGTGCACAGCAGTTCTGGCCACCGGAGAGGAAATGCTGCTAATTGGTGACATCTGCTCCAGTGTCTTGGCCCCCGCTGAGCTGAGCGCCCCACACTGCACTCATTGCTTAGGCATGTTTTTTCCGAAGCAGCAGGCTGTAGATTCAAGAGAGAGACTGCTGGAATCAGGACCCTGCCAGTTGTCTAAACTACTACGGGTTGCCTGGAGGCGCTGTGAACAAAGTCTGTGAAGCGCCTTGGCTCGGTAAAGCACTAAATGAGAGCTGAGTCTGGGAAGCTTCGCAGACATCACTCAGCTGCACACACCGCAGCCGTTTGGAACTTCCTGGCACCTGTGCGGACAGAGGCCAGGCCCTGCAGTGCCAGCAGCACAGCTTCCTACCAGCTGAGTGACAGGGAAAGCTCTATTCACTCTTGGTAGCCAGTCATATCTATGACACACACGGGAGTATGAATATTTTATGATGAGACCGTTTGTCTGATAAGTCATGCTGTATCCTTTTGGTACGAACATCCCTTTCAGCAAGGCTCCGGCTACACGCTGAGCTAGGGGTGGGATTCCCAGCTCAACGGGAGCTGGCATGAGGATAAATACGTAGCTGCTCAGCTTAGTACTCAGCATAGCTAAGCAGAGCCGCCACTGCCAGTGCCACTACGCTGCTCTTTATGCTGGTGCTAGCTCTCATCGAGCTAGTGCAAGTACGCCTATGTGAGCTGCGTGTGGTGTAGACGTAGCCGCAGACAGTGGTGTGCAGTGGCTAGGGCACTGGAGAGGGAGTTAACTGAGCTGGGTTCGGTTCCTAGATCTGCCATGGCCCTGCTGGGCAACCGTAGGTAAGGCATTTCACCTGGGTGCCTCACTGTCCACATCTGAAAGATGAGGATAGTGACACTGACCTACCTGTGTAAAGCACTTGGAGATAAAAGCTTGATGCGTGCTACTCAAACACCAGCACCTTCAGAGAGAGTAACATGAAGGGAATGCTCTTCTGAGAGGCACTGGTGAAAGAAAGCCAGTAGCAACAGTGGTTTGATCAGCTAAGTTATTTAGACCAAGTAATGAGGCAATACAATATTTTGGCAGGTACTATCTCACTGCAGCACAACCAGCACTAATTCTAGTGACTCTTTGGCCTACTAGGAAAAATGTGCTGAGAGTTTTCCGCTCAGAAATGAGTGAATTGCATGTCGTGAGTAACCTGGATAAGGTGCCAGGCACTAGCGTTAAGCAGTAGAATTATCTTTCTCATCTCTCCTTTCACTGTTGTGCTCAGGGCCCTATGTGGCTTTTAAGCCACAGCACTCAGCAGTGGGGAGCCAAAGAATGTTGCTCACAGCAACTCCCAGAGCATTGTGTCAGAGCCAGGAGATATGCCCGCAGGAGCACTGGGGAGCATATATAGCAATGGTCACAGCTGCACCACAGACCAGGGTGCAGCACAGACCCTACCATGCCGGCAGCTGTCTGCTGGCTGATGTAGAAGGGGGCATGTAGCAATGGGGTTCTTCTGCACCCAACCGCCCCTTGAGGAATCTGGAAGCGTCAGCAGTGCAAGAGCTCATCACGTGGCTGGCCCCTGCAGAAGTGAGGACTCTGTACCTACCTTGGTGCACCCACACAGGGCCAGCCATAATCTACCCTTCAGTCTCTATACTACCTGGGTGGAATTGTGTGTTGCACCTCCAGGAGGCAGAGCACCTTTAAGCCACCGTCACACTCTTGGCATTCTGGGCTGGTCAGGGCCATTGCAACCTCCAGCATAATTTAGAGCAGCCCAGGGCTGCCTATGGACAGCTGGAGCTGCCCAGAATCTTGTAGAGGCATGTGCTGCAGAAATCCCTCTCTAGTCCCCCTCACACCTCCTATACTTGTAGGGGCCCTGTTTACTGGTGCAGCCACATACAGGGGCTGGCGTCTATGGGGAGGGGTTGAGGGATGAGAATCTCTCTTTGGCTTTTTGGTTGGACAAATAAGTAAGTTGATGGGAATTTTTCCTCCATAAGGACTGCAGCACTCAACAGTTATTGGAGAATAATTTTTAAAATAGCAAAAAAGCTCCACAGTGTAACATTGATTAGTGTAGCTTGCCAAATAAGGGCTGGTAAAGCTTTCCTTGCAAACACTAGCTGCAACATAGCTCCCCTCTACCCTTCCTGATTTGCATAACCAAAAGATGGCAGCACTCCACCACTTATGTGCAATAGCATAATGAGCCTCCTCCTTTTAAGGACATATTAGATTAGATTAATGGAGATATCCCATCTCCTAGAACTGGAAGGGACCTTGAAAGGTCATCAAGTCCAGCCCCCTGCCTTCACTAGCAGGACCAAGTACTGATTTTGTCCCAGATCCCTAAGTGGCCCCCTCAAGGATTGAACTCACAAGCCTGGGTTTAGTAGGCCAATGCTCAAACCACTGAGCTATCCTACAGGCGTTAAGTTAAGATATGCCCATTGGTAATAATTGCTGATGCTAGACTAGATAGGAATTTTTCCTGTATCATCTGCTGTGGCAGGTCTGGCTGGAACAATAAAGCCACCAAATTGTACATGCGTTTTCTTAGATTGTAAGCTCGTTGGGGTGGGGACCATCTTTTGATTCTGGGTTTGTACAATGCCAAGCACACTGGGGAACTGGGTTAAATACTGATAAATAAATCATAGTTTACATCTAAGCATCCTCAATTCCTGTTGAGCAAAAACTAGCCCATTGTGAAGTTGTTTGGTATATTTCAGAGCTTTAAGGACTTGCTCCTGAATCTGTTGAAGTTAAATAGCTAAACTCCAAGAATTCATAGATTCTTGCTTCAAGTCCATTGTGGCTAAACTAGAGCATCTCTTTTAGAAGAACACCCAATTCTGATTATAAAACTTCCAGTGATGGAGAATCTACCATCACAACCCTTGCTAATTTGTTCCAGTGGTTAATTATCCTCACTGTTAAAAACATGTGCCTTGTTCCTACTCTGAATTTGACTACCTTCAACTTCGAGCCATTGGATCTTGTTATACTTTTGTCTGCTAGATTGAAGAGCCCTCTATTATCAGTTTCTTGGACCCATGTAATTACTTATAGACTGTGATTAAATCGCCCCTTAGCCCCCCTTTAATAAGCTAAATAGATTGAACTCCTTGAGTCTATAACTATGAGATGTGTTTTCTAAGCCTTTACTCATTCTTGTGTCTCTTCTCTGAACCCTCTCCAAGTTTTCAAATTTGTTAGTCTCTAAAGTGCCACAAGTACTCAAGTTTTCAATGTCCTTCTTGAAGCGTGGACACCAGAACTGGACACAGTATTTCAGTAGCAGTTGTGCCAGTGCCAAACATACAGGTAATAACCTCTCTACTCCTCTTCAATATTCTCCGGGTAAAACATCCCAGAATTGCATTAACCCTTTTAGCCACCACGTTGCACTACAGTTCATGTTCAGCTGATTGTCTACATCACTCCCAAGTCTTTTTTTAGAGTTCTAGCCCACGAAAGCTTATACCCAAATAAATTTGTTAGTCTCTAAGGTGCCACAAGGACTCCTTGTTATTTTTTTTTTTTTTGCTGATTCAGACTAACACGGCTACCACCAAAACCAGGTTCCCAGGAGAGATTCCCCCCATCCTGTAATTATAGCCTTTACATTCTTTGCTCCTACCTAGAGGTATGACTTTCTATTAGGCCATATTGAAACCCATATTGTATGATTGTGCCCAGTTTACCAAGTGATCCAGATAACTCTGGATCAGTGACTTGTCTTTTTCTTTATCACTCACCCAATTTTTGTGTCATCTGCAACTTTGTCAGTGATGATTTTATGTTTTCTTCCAGGTTATTGATAATAATTAAGGCTAAGATTTAGTCATGGGCATTTTTAGTAAAAGTCACGGATAGGTCACAGGCAATAAACAAAAATTCATGGTCCCGTGACCTGTCCATGACTTGTACTATATACCCTTGACTAAATCTTTGGTGTTCTGGGGGGCTCCAGGGGGCGCAACTGGCTGCTCTGGAGGGAGGCCTCCAGGGTGCCTGCTGGTGCTGGGGGGGCTCTGGGGTGCCCCCTGGTGCTGGGGGGGGGCAGCACAGGACCACTGCTGCTGGTGGAGGGAGGAGGAGAAACACGGGACCACCGCTGCTGCTGCTAGCAGGGGGCAGCCTCCCTGGCCAGGGACCGTCACCGCTGCTACCGGCGGGGAACAGCTAGGGACTCCCACTGCTGCTGATGGGGGGTGGCCCAGGACCACCGCTGTTTGGGGGGGGGCGCGGGAAGGGCAGTGCAGCTGGCCCTGGGGTCAGTCACAACTGCTGGCTGCAGAAGTCCTGGAGGTCCTGGAAAGTCACAGAACTGTGACCTCCATGACAGACTTGCAGCCTTAATAATAATAATACTAAATAGCATTAGGGCCAAGAACCAGTCCGTGTAGGACCTCACTAGAAGCACACCTACTCCATGATGATTCCCCAGTTACCACTACATTTAGTAGTACTTATCAGTTTTTAATCCATTTAATGTGTGCCATATTGATTTTGTATCATTCTAATTTCTTAATCAAAATGCCATGCAGTAAGCGTCAAATGCCTTACAGAAGTCTAAATAAGTTACAACAACACTAGTACCTTTATCAACCAAACTTGTGATCTCATAAAAAAAATATCAAATTAGCTTTCTTCCATTGCTCTGAAACTTCCCCAATGTTACAAGACATGTTAAAAATAAATATAATGGTTCAGAGGGCTTCTCAGCCAGCTCTTTTAAAATTATTGGATGCACATTATCAAGAACCACTGATTTAAAGATGTCTAATTTTAGTACCTGCTGTTTAACATCCTCCTTAGTTACCACTGAAATTGAAAATATATCATCCTCATATGATATAAGTACATTATCTGGCTTTTTCCCCATATGCAAACCAGAAATATTTATTGAACACTTCTCTGCATAATTATTGATAATTCTACTATTTCCAGCTAGTTGTGGATTAACACCATTGTAAAGATTCCTTTTGTTCCTGATATATTTAAAATGTCTCTTTATTGTCCTTAACTCCGTTGACCATAGATTTCTCCTTGTGTTGTTTTGCTTCCCTTATCAATTTTCTATAATTTATAGCTTCTGATTTATATTCATTGCTATCAACTTCCCCTTTCTGTCCTTTTTTTTTTTTTTTTTTTTTTTTTATTGCTGCTTTCACTTCTCCTCTAAGACAGACAGGTATCCCAAGCTGCCTCTCCTCCTGGGTCTTATCCCTGTTTTAACTTCAATCTACCACGCCTCCCCCGGTGCAACAGGAAAGGTCAATCAAGTCCTCCAGGATTATCAAATGGGGTTATAGAGCTCTCTGACTCCCTTTAAACCCTTCTGAGCCTGTGTGGAATCTATGCACCCCATAACATCTTCCTTCTGGATTGAAGGGATGTGACTTTTTAGAACATCTAGAAAATGTTCTTAAACATTATCATTCCCATTTATTGTCAGTTCCCAATCATCATTCACTTTTTTTCTTTTTAAGTTCTTTCTCCCAGCTGATTTGGCTTATAATTGTTTTCAGCTTTATGAAACTGTCCCTTCTAAAGCATCAGGTACATAAGTACTGGTTGGGACTGTATTGTGTTTGCACATAGCCAATGTGATCAACCAGTAACTTTCAATTCAGTGATCAGTTTCTCTTTATCTGTCAAGACAAGGTCCAATATAAAATTCTCCTTTGCTGGATGAAACACTTTTGGAGTTAGGAAGTTGTCAAATATAATGTTTAGACATTCCAAGAATTTTTTAGTACTAGTGACATGATACCTCCAGCCTATATCACTCAGAGGCAGTTTCCCCGCTACATTTTATAGCTAGGTACTTAAAAAGCCAGTCATCCTCTTCTCTAGTGTGATTTGGTAGTCTGTAGCAGACACCAACTAATACTCCGTCTTGTGCTTTATCTATAGAACATTGATCTGTAAGGTTATTTGCTTCCAAGCTGTCAGTGACTTGGAAACAGAGAATGGCATTTTTGACATAGAGTTCCATTCCTCATCCTCTTTTGCCCACTCCATTCTTCCTAAATAGCTTAGTGATTTTAACATTCCAGCCATGACAATCTTCCCATCAGGTTTAAGTAATACCAACAAGGTCAAATTTATGCTCATAAATAAGCAATTCCAATTCCTCTTGTTTATTACCCAGGCCCCTAGCATTAGCATATAGACAATTAAAGAATTTCTTCTCTTCATGTCCCTTGGTGCCTGGATTAATTTTGTTCTTGACATCTTGATTTTGTGCTACAAGAATGCTCATTCTGCAGAAAAGGACCTAGGGGTTACAGTGGATGAGAAGCTGGATATGAGTCGACAGTGTGCCCTTGTTGCCAAGCAGGCTAACAGCATTTTGAGCTGTATAAGTAGGGGTATTGCCAGCAGATTGAGGGACATGATCATTCCCCTCTATTCGGCATTGGTGAGGCCTCATCTGGAGTACTGTGTTCAGTTTTGGGCCCCACACTACAAGAAGGATGTGGAAAAATTGGAAAAAGTCCAGTGAAGGGCAACAAAAATGATTAGGGGGCTGGAGCACATGACTTATGAGGAGAGGCTGAGGAAACTGGGATTGTTTAGTCTGCAGAAGAGAAGAATGAGGGGGGATTTGATAGCTGCTTTCAACTACCTGAAAGGGGATTCCAAAGAGGATGGATCTAGACTGTTCTCAGTGGTAGCAGATGACAGAACAAGGAGTAATGGTCTCAAGTTGCAGAGGGGGAGGTTTAGGTTGGATATTAGGAAAAACTTTTTCACTAGGAGGGTGCTGAAGCACTGGAATGGGTTACCTAGGGAGGTGGTGGAATCTCCTTCCTTAGAGGTTTTTAAAGTCAGACTTGACAAAGCCCTGGCTGGGATGATTTAGTTGGGGATTGGTCCTGCTTTGAGCAGGGGATTGGACTAGATGGCCTCCTGAGGTCCCTTCCAACCCTGATATTCTATGATTCTATGATTTGTTCCATCCTTTCTCCTTGTCATTTTGTTATCAAGTTTAATAGCCTCCTGTCTATTTGTGCACTAAATCATCAGAAGAGTGCTGAAGTATCCTAAATTGGACAAATTTGGAATTAATCGTCAGCTGCGCAAAAGGAGACTGGCTTCACTTAGATGCCATGGAGCTAGTAGAAGTGGAGGTATAGCTTAGCCTATTGAAAGAATGATGTGCCAGGGGCATGTCCCACTTCACTTGTGTAAGTGACCAAGACCTTGTCAACACACAGAAGTTGAACTCATTTAACTAATAATTAGTTTAAATACACAAGCTAAACTGATCTGTGTCAATGAGGGGTTTGCTCCAGGTTTAATAAGTCATGTCAAAGATATTATGTTAATTAAGCTGGTGCCATTTCTGTATTTAGACAAGACCTAAGAGAAAGGTGTGAGACGGTAGATAAGGCAACCCTTTCCTTCTTGAACTTATACCTGCCCCTGGGGTAGTCATCCATAACCTTCCCAGCACTATGAAATGCCCTCACATAGCCTCTTGCTAGAGTTGTGGAAAGGTCTTCTATCAGATGAGAATTTTAGTACTGAAAATATGGCTTTAATATTATGTAACCAGTAACTTTCCATAATGCCTACATATGTCTGGCTGTCTATTTATACCACAATCTGGGCTCCCTAGCGATACATACCGAGCATATGGGAATCATGTGCGTAGCAATGGCGTTTTGTCCTGCACCTTATGTGGTTACTTATGTTTGTGCAAAGGGATGTGAAAATGCTACCATCTGGGTTTAGCTGCATTTATATTCACTTCATACGGGTGTTGATGACTGCACAAGATGCAACAGAGGCAATGGAGAATTAGTATGTACATAAATGAATATTGTCTAAAACAATTACATATATCCAAGACGTAACATTCACATACAGGTCAGCCAACCCCACCAGCACCTCTCAACACCCGATGACTTGGATTACTTTTGCCTACTCAGCAAAGCTGGCACTTAGGAAATGAATGATTTCCTACTACATCACCTATAGGAGAAAACATTCCATGGTAGTCCTCTTCAACTACTGGACTATTGACTGACATGAAATGAGGGAGGTCAGCAGTTTGCTCCACTTCTATTTTGACTAATTCAGCCTCATCAAGATGGCTCAGAGCAAAAAAGAAAGCAATTCTACAGCGAGTAGTAAAAGTGACTAAGGGAAGAAGCAATTTTTGCAAGACAAACTGTAAACTATACTTCAAATTAAGCTTTGTGGCTGTAATTGGAATTTCCACAATGGCTATGGGAGCAGCCATTTTACTGAAACGTGACACCATTCATGACACTAGCGTGTAGGAACCCACTATAAGAAACCATAAACCATTTTTCACATTGCTTGAATAGAATGGCCCAATCCTGTAAAAGAGCCAAGGACCCAGAACTCCTATTGAGGTCAGAGTTGAGGCTGTTCAGCATTTTGTAGGATTGGGCCCTTAATATTTACTTTTTAAGAACAATTTTCAATACCAATTTGTTTTTACAGCCATCAGGAAAGTAACATGAAAAAAGTGATTTACATTCTCTTTCATGGGGTTGCAATAATGCCAACGTGGAAGGATGCTGTCCCTCAGTAGGATGGCCACATAGACTATGGACTGAGCAAACATAAAGAACGAGGGCTTACTTTGAACCAGTTTGATGCTGGGATTTGCTGTATGTTTTTTCACTGTGCCAAAATAAAAGAAAGCGGGGGAAGGGAACAGCTGCAAGGAATTCAGAGTTTGTACCGCAGTGCAGCTATATTGTATTAATTTGTCAGGTGAAAAGCTTGAGAGCTGTATGCAACACATATCGTTGACCAGAGAGTACTACTGTGCTAAACAAGAGGTAGGTAGGTCAATGGAAAGCTAAGCCTGGTATCTGAAGTTGTTTATATTAAGATTCTTATCTGTAACATGGGCTAATGGCACAATAAGAGCATGTTGTGTTAAGATAATCATATCTATGGTACATTAAGGTCCAAGTCAGAGCTGAGTGTATCTAGCCCTTTAGGCCTATTAGGGGCCTATTTAGCAGAAATCCTGAGTACTATGCCTGTGGTGGAGGATGCTACACAGGCTCTTATGATTCAGCGGCTGCAGAGCTGATTTAAATGAGGCAAAACTGTCTTTTCCTTTCCCACGGAACTCAGAGCTTCTCCACATAGAGTAGCAATGAACGCTATGGGGAGGGAGGGAAGCGATTTCTAAAGCGCACTAGTGTGCTGCTCATTAATTGGTCTATGTAGACTCTGCTGGGGTGCACAAAAGGTTCCCTCGTGCAGTTAGCATAGTAATGTTTTGAACAGCACTCCCTTAAAGTGCACCAGGGAACTGTTAGTGCGCACCAGTAGGGCCTACATGGACCAATTAGTGTGCAATGTGTTTAGAAATCACACCCCTGTAGCGTGCTTTACCCTGCCGTAGAGACAAGCCGTCAGTCTCTGGGCTTAGAATACATTCCCAGGGCTGTCACGGAGTCTTGAGAGCAAGGCTGTGTGGGCTAGTGAGCCAAACACAGGGCATCTTGGGAAGAAGCTTCCAGAAGGGAGTGAAGTGGAAAAGCTTGAGAGATTTGGGAATATGGCCCTGTCCATACTAAGGGAGCTTAACAAAAAGCTTCCTCTGGGACTGCTGCCGATTCAGCTGCTCTGCTGACAGCACTGGTGGGAGACCTGGTAAAGGCTTTATTGTTATTTATATTACAGTAGCATCTAGAGGCCACAACGGAGATCCAGACCCTGCTGTGGTAGCTGCTATGTAAACACTTGATCAGGGGTTCACTGTCTATGGCCTGATCCTGCAAACAATGACTCATGTGCTTCACTTTAAGTACATGAGTACTTCCACTGACATCACTGGAACTACTTGCATGCTTTAAGCACTCGTGTAATCGTTTGCAGGGTCAGGTCCTAAATAGACAAGGTAGATAGAGGGGCATTTGGGAGGCAGTATCCCCATTTCACTGAGGGAGAGCAGCAACAGAGTGACTTGCCCAAGATCTCACAGGAAGTCCGTGCTCAAGCCAGGAGGTCTCTTGAATCCCAGTCCCGACAAGCCCACCCTTCCTCTGGATCAGGGAGCTTGTAGAACTATTACCACTATTTCAGGTACCTGCTCTGATTTTTTGCTAAGATTCTGGTGTAGACAGTGCCTAAATCAACAGAGGGTGTATTTAAAACTTTGCTCCAGATTGCAGCAATCAGGGGAAGATACAGATATTGCAGTTTTGTTGTGGACCCGCTTCTGGGAGTTTGTACTCCATCAGAGGATGAGAGAAGAGTTAATTGTTCATGAATATTGGAATGCTACAGAAAGAAGAGCTGGAGGGAAAGTGACCACTTAAGGGACAGTGGTCAGTTAGACACTCTAAAGTCTATGCGCATCTGAGAGCAGTGGTCAGGAATTTTAGGTCCCATTAATGCAACCCTTCTCTTGGGTAGCACCTAGTCACATGTGTTGTCCCACCAACTTCCAGAGGGACTAGTTGTGTGCTTCTAAATGTGAGGAACTATTACAGAACAGGGCTCAGCGTTACTATGAATTACAGGGGTATGCCGTATGCCATTACCTTTGCCATTGTTTAATATGAGGGCATGTAGTTCGGCTTCATTCTTTTCTCAAGCCTCTCTCAGGCTAGGTCTACACTACCCGCCTGAATCGGCGGGTAGAAATCAATCTCTCAGGGATCGAATTATCGCGTCTCGTCGGGACGCTACAATCGATCCCCGAATTGACGCTCTTACTCCACCAGCGGAGATGGGAGTAAGCGCCGTCGACGGGGAGCCGTGGAGGTCGATTTTGCCGCCGTCCTCACAGCAGGGTAAATCGGCTCCGATAGGTCAAATTCAGCTATGCTGTTCGCATAGCTGAATTTGCGTATCTTAAATTGACCCACACCCCACACCCCCCGTAGTGAAGACCTGCCCTCAGTCGGCTCTGCTAAGCATGGGTCCTTGTGAGTTAAACTCAAATTGCAGCATCAGGTACATTGCTGCAGAGCGCATGGGAGAATCAAGGCTGGAAAATGCCCAGGACAGAAACCAATTAATGACAGTAACTGTGACCTGAAGTCCATAGTCCTGTATTTCTCACATTTAAATGTCACCATCTTCCATCATCACCTTACAACAAGTCCTCACTGAATTGTTTCAGCATGAAGGGGCCTTTCATTACGTGAGCATCTCTGAAGAGTTTGCACTGCACAAGTGCAATGCCGACGGACCCCAGTCGTCAGCGGGCGGGATTGAACCTGGGACCTCTGGCGCGTAGTGCATGAGCCTCTACCACATGAGCTAAAAGCCAGTTGGCTATCAGTCAAGGCTGTAGAGCAAACTCAAATCTCTCTAAGTGGTCTCAGTGCCACTAGATGGGACAGAACACCACACCCAGGAGGTGTGTGGGTTACACAAGCAAAGGGATTGAGAGAAGAAAGCAAGGGACCTGCTTGTCAGCTACAAAGCTAGGTTGTCCCTGGTCCCTGCTTGGGTTTTTTCTACAATGGCACAAGCAGGGCTGGCGCTTCCACTAGGCGACCCTAGGCGGTGGCCTAGGGTGGCAGGATTTGGAGGCGGCATTTTGCCGCCCTAGGCGGAAAATCGGCGGCGGGGGGGTCCTTCCGCTCCGGGTCTTCGGGGGAAATTTGGCGGCGGGTCCTTCACTCACTCTGGGACCTGCTGCCAAAGTGCCCCAAAGGCACAGAGCGGAAGGCCCCCCGCCGCCAAAGACCCCAGGCTCCCTGAATGCTCAGAGGAGGAGCACTGCCGCCTAGGGTGGCAAAAACCCTGGCGCCGCTCCTGGGCACAAGCTCCTTCTTCCATAAGCTGGCTGAGCTGCAACCAGGTATGGCTCAGGCCTCTGAACTCTCCTGAGCATGGGGACTGCTCCCTTCTAGTGCCCCGCAGAGGAGCCAGCCACTCCAGAGATGTCCAGGAGGTGGTAGGGCCATGGTCCTAACCCTCCTCTGCACCAATCAGCAAAGCTAGGCCTGCAAAAGAGAGGGGAACATGCAGCAGCGTTTTAAGGGTGTGTTCCCTCTTGTGTCTGGGAGGCCTGCATGCACCTGGAACAGAATCCCTCCCTGAGCTATCCCAAACCACTATGGCTCCATGTTGCCCCCAGTCAGGTTAAAATAAGCCCATAACATACAGCAGTGTTCAGGTGGTATTCTTGACTGGGATCGCTCTAATACTGTATCTGTCAGTATTCTAAAAGTATTTGAATCCAGCTTCAGATCCTGTTTTCAAAGAACTACCTCTCTGGTCCTTCATTTGGTTTTAAGCACTGCACTTTACTGTATGGGCTGCATCAGAAAAAGATTCTAAGGGTGGAAGGTTATCACAGCATAACTGCCTGTGTTCCTTCACTCATGGATTTTCATTTGACAGTGACAAAATGGCTTAGCCTTCAAGCAGAATCTCTGTGTGCAGCTCATCTGTCAAGTGAAATTGATAACGTGGACTCATGATAACCTTCCAGTTTAGTGTGTGGGCTTAAAGACAATCTTCTGAATACTCCCCCAGAAGCCAGCATCTCAAAGACTGGTCTGGAAATATTTTCTTGGTGCTCTTTGTTAAAAGAAAATTTGTCAAATATTATTCCTGATATGGAAAAAAATTACCACATGTCAGATGCTCCTTGTACTTTTCTCCACACTGCTAGATTAGCACTGCTCCACCCTTCCTGTCTACAAAGCTAATGCAAATAGTGCTAGACACGGACTGAAAAATTCAGACCCAAGCTTTTCAAAGGGAGGGAATGTGAGATCTGGGGTTTTGGTTTGGACCTCTCTCAAATCCATCAATGGAGGAAAAGCATACACACATAGCATTCTTGGTCAGTATTTTTTCTTCCATATTTCAAACAGAAGAGATTAATTTCCATTACAAGATTTCTTAAAAGCTTCAAGACATTTGTTGTATTTGGAAAAAATAATTAAAAATGATAATTTAAAGAAAAACTTCAAGACAAAAGATAGGGGCCAAACATGGACTAAAAAGTGAGAAAAGCAGAATATTAAATGTGAGAGGATCCTGTAAATTGAACTTTTCATTCAGTGGAAGTTTTACCCAGTAAAAATGAGTGGATGAAACCCTAAGAAAGGGAATGGAGGACTGTGGGAAAACAGAAGCAGTAATAGGTCAGGAATGAAGAGAGGAAAAAGGTGTTAAATGGAATAATGTAACACACTGGTTAAGTATGTGACTATGTCTCGCTTTAGTCCAACATCTAAGGCCTGGTCTATACTACCCGCCTGAATCGGCGGGTAGAAATCGACCTCTCGGGGATCGATTTATCGCGTCCCGTCGGGACGCGACAATCGATCCCCGAATCGGCGCTCTAACTCCACCAGCGGAGGTGGTAGTAAGCGCCGCCGACAAAAAGCGGCAGAAGTCGATTTTGCCGCCGTCCTCACAACGGGGTAAGTCGGCTGTAATACGTCGAATTCAGCTACGCTATTCACGTAGCTGAATTTGCGTATCTTAAATCGACTCCCCGCTGTAGTGTAGATGTACCCTAAGATAGCAACCTACTACAATTGCTAACTATTGGAGCAACTTTAGGACAGCAGAAGTGGCAAAAGTCTGTAGTTTTCAGAGGGTCACAAATAAATGCAGACCCCAGAAAAGGTTCACAAAAGAATGTCGAAGTGTACTACCCATCTGTTAGCAATACATATATGTTAGGTGTAGAATACACCACATGAATGGGTATTACATAGCATGGTATTAATATGCACATATATATACACATGTTAACTGAATGCATTATGCTCTGTCCAAAATTCTGTTCACCCATATCAAATGTCCCACAACACTTTGCAAAGTTTAAATCAGCTTTGGTTTTAGAAAATAGGAAGCCAGCCAAAGTCAAGATACATGAATGGTGTGCCCTAGCACAGGTTGGGAAGTACCGCTATGTCTAGCCGGTTTGGAATGGAATATCCAAAAAAAAGAGAAGACAAGTACTGAACAAAACAAAGAGTTAAGCAACTCTTCTGAACTGGTGAGTTGGATTTTAATGGCGTGTAAAGAGTTTTGTAACTTGCAAAATCACATTATAAATGCTACTAGCTGAAACATGTATCTTTGAAGTACACCTTCTGTGTAAGGTAAATACACGGTGAGAATTTGCTCTCCAGAAGGAGGGTATCTATTTCTTATTTTCTGCTTTCTCTTTACACAATACATTTAGCTAAGTTCAGTTAGTTGGTCCTTTGAACATTTTTAAGAACGGGCTGTGAGTGTAGTCTAACAATTGGCTACCCCAGGGGTTCTAAAGCTTCATTGCACTGTGACCCACTTCTGGCAACAAAAATTACTACATGACCCCGGGGGGAGGGGGGGGGAGGACCGAAGTCTGGGTCTGCCCTAGCCCCCCACCCCAGGTGGTGGTGGTGGTGGGGATAGGGACGACAAAGCCAAAGCCTGAGCCCAACTGCTTCTGGTGGGAGGGCCAAAGCCAGGTAGGGGGCCTAACCTAAAATGGGGTCACAATGAGAACTACTAGCCTACCCCATTTAGGCAATGCCATCAAAGAGCAACTCTCTTCAATAGAGCTACCACTGCTAAGTATTGCCCAGTGGTCAGGATCTGTTTCTCCCTCTTTCACAAATGCTGGCAGGATTTGTATTCCCTCTGTCCCGCTTCTAGTACATCTATTTGCATCAGTCTCTCTCTTCCCTCGCTGATGAGCAAAGACAACTAATTCATTCAGACAACATTTCTCCATTTCCCCTTTGAGAATCCTTGTTTGTTTGCTTGTTGTGGGAGGAGACTCTCTTAAAGGGTGTCTCCTCCCACAACAAGCAAACAAAGAAGGATTTATAGCCAATTTCCTTTTCTGAACTGTCTGCCAAACCAACAAATGTAATACACATAGTGCCACCTAGGAGATGTTGGAAACTATTGGAGAGGCATCAAGGACTTGTATATGAATGATACAACATCAGCACCACTTAGGAAATAGCATATGACAGTCTGGTCAAGTACTATGAACTATGCACACGTTCTTCAGCCAGCTACAGCAGATTATGATCCCAGCTCTGCTTATCTTCCTCTCATCAGAATAACAAATAATCAGCTTCATTACCTATAAGCAAAGGAATGAATGGTGGATCAATGTGGATTAGCCAGAAACGACAGCTCTCTCCTACTTCCTGTATTGTAACATTTTTATTCTTGTAGTGTTGTCAGTTTTAGTTAAATGGTTGTCATGGAAAATGGCAAGATAATTTTTCAGTCTAATTCCTTATTTCATTCACCCTTCTGTCCACACGTGAGGTGCTGTAGGGCCAAACAGAATCCTGTGGTCAAAGTGTGAAACTTCATGGACTCTGACGGATCTGCACCCACTTACATCAAGGATGGATTTGCCCTGTCACATCCACCATGACATCAGCATTATTGCTAGAGTAGAACAACCACTGAACATCACAGCAGCCTGGCTGCAAGAGAAATGCAGTATTTTTTTTTTTTTTGTATCTCTTGCAAAACACATAGTACAATATCTTTCTGTATTTGCTTACATTGGCAGACACTTCGTTTTCCTGATGGGTACTTTGAGACGTCTGGTCTGAATTAATGAAAAAATATTGCACTTGGAGAACTGCATATTCAAAATTAGTCTAATGTAACAATAACAGTGTGATGTCTCCTTTGCCTCCGCAAATGTACTGCAGGCACTGAAATTGGTGTTGCACCAGTATGAGTCTGATTCTGGAATTCATTAGTACACAGCAATTTTTATGTTAGCAACTAATAGCTGTCCAGTGGCTAAAATAATTGATTTCTATGCAGGCTTCATACTAACAAAAATAAGGGTTGAAGAGATAACTACAAGGTGTAACTACACATTTTGTGTAGTGTCAGAGTATAGACTATATACACAGCCTACAGGTTCAGGTACATAAATATCATAGAGCACTAACTTTCTTTCTTAAGGAAGAGTGGATATTATGGCCAGCAGCTAGGATTTTAATTTGATAAGTAATAGGAATTGTCACCTTTCGATCAAGCTGCATCATTGTTGCAATAACTAGTTTTGTATTATTCAGTTGTCAAATACAGATGCGCATCCAGGTAGCCTGACAAAAACAGCACTAAGTAGCAAGGCAGTGAGGTCCTGCAAGTTGAGCACTGATTAGGAGACAGGGGTTCTACTCCCGGCTCTGAAACTTATTGTTATGTGACCTTGGGCAACTCATTTCACCTCTGTGCATCTTGTTTATTCAGATTATAAACTCTTTGGGGTCAAGGACTGTCTCTTATGATGTGTCTGCATAGGGCCTACAATAATGGGGCACTGTTCTCAGTAGAGGCTTCCAAATAGCAGCTAGAGCGCTGGACTCCACTTGGATCTACTCCTAGCTCTGCCACTGAGCTGCTGAGTGACCTTGGGCAAATCACTTCACCTCTCTGGGCCTTGGTTTCCCATACGTAAAATCCAGATAATGTTATTTACCTCTTTTGTAAAGTACTTTGAGATCTACACATGAAAAGTGCTGTATAAAGGTTAGTTATTATTATTGACATAGATCACGGTAAGTATATAACCTTGAGTGAGGAATATTTTCTGAAAAAGAAAAGATCCTTCGGGAAACCATTTAAATGCTAAGCATTAACCGTGTTTAAACGGTTTCCTTTTCCTCATTGCAGAAGACAATCATTTTGCCCGTGGATTAGTTTAAACCTTACTGCTGCAGGGTTGAGAATGACAGGCCTCCCCAGAAGCTCATCTGTTCTCAGTTAGCAAGTGCACAGAAGAGAATCCCTGTTGAGATTCCAATGTCTGAGTAGATTACAGATAAATATGGGTTCCTCCTGGAACTTGGCTGCCTGGGGATAAAGAATGTGTCTGAAGTGTAAAATTGTTACTTACAATGATGACACATTTTAACAAAGGAGGCGGCTGGTGTCAATCATTAGATTTCATAACAGCGCTGTTAGTTCTTTGTTTTTAAATGTATATTTAGTTACAAAGAGACATTTTATATAGCACTTTGCTGTTCTTAAAATGGGAATATCCCTCAATCTGATGGGCTGGATTCTGCATTGATTTACATACCCTGCAACCCCAGGGAAACCAATGAAGGTGCACGGAATGAAAGTCCGAGTAGAATTTGTCCCTGTGTCCTTTAGAAATCTAGCATAAGTAGTAGTAGTTGTAGTTGTTTGTTAATTATTATTGTTATTATTATTTTTACACAATCACTTTTTGGCTTATAACCATATTTTAACAAAGTTCACCTAATACATGGGAGCCGGATGATTCAGGTCAGTAGATTTCCCCATCCTCAATTTTTTCCTCCCTGTATCCATAAAATCCCCACGTTAGCTGGATTTAAAGCAGGTAGCGATTTCCAAAGTTGGAGTGTGATCCAAACTCCATTGAAATCAATGGAAGATCTTTCCATTGGCTTCAACAGGCTTTGGATGATGCATTGGCAACGGGAGAACCATCATACACAATGCCTAGCCCTGTTATTTGGATAATTTATATTCTCCCTACCTAAATTCCCCATTGTAGTTTCAAAGGCCCAGATATTCAAAGATATTTAGGTGCCTAATCCCCATTGATTTCAATGGGAGTTAGGCATCAAAATACCTTTGATGATCCATGCAAAACTGATGATGGTATTCTTCATATCCTAGTCTAAATATCCTATCCTGCATCCGAAGAAGTGGGCTGTAGTCCACGAAAGCTTATGCTCTAATAAATTTGTTAGTCTCTAAGGTGCCACAAGTACTCCTGTTCTTCTAGTCTAAATTGTTACCTAATGTGGTGGGGTGTGTGTGCAAAGTTTCACCCCAGAGATGGCCTTATTTCAGTGATGAGAGAAATGATTCCTTTCATATGGCCTGTAGTTTGGACAAGCAGATGGCACTGTTTCTAAGATGCTTTGGGATCCTTTGGGAGAAAGAAAGCTATATAACTGAGGACTGCTATCAAGATGGTAACTCTTAATGGCAGCATCATTGCCTGATAATTCTATTTTCTTCAGTGGAAATGAGGTTTCTAGTATCTTGACCCAACAGGTGATCTCCACATAACTGCCTCTGACTGTCCTCTATTCGCATTTTTGACTCTACTGCTATTAAAAGTGATTATCTGTATAAAAGGAATAATGGAGGAATGCACTCCTGGAATGTGATCTGAATCATCCACTCAGCTCTGGGCAATTACAGATCAACAAGTCAATTATTTTCCTAGGAGACTCCAGTCATGTAAACTCTTTTTTTCTCCACTAGGTCATACTGATGAAGAACAAGCTTCTCTTTCTACTGATATTTGTGTCTATTAGTAAGTATGAAACAATTACACCTTTCAGGGATTGTTGGGTTTCTAAATCCAACAAATTAATAAGGCTGGGAAGTGAACTGCCTAAAAACAGGGTTTCTTGTTTTCATGAGCAAGTTCCATGTGATGGCAAACAGGGCTGTGCTATTAAAAGTATCATTTTTTAATGCACAAGTGACTCTAAGGAAGAAAATATTTGCAGCAAATGGTTCTATCTACTGGCTAGCTCAGGGAGATTTGCTCCTAAGCAGAGTTTTCATGGGGACGGGTGAATAGGGGGACTTTCTAACATGGAACATAAACCTTGGTTCCCGGCTCTTCTTAGCTCCTGACCAGCTCAACTTACAATATTTTACATTCATTGTCATTGACTGACATTTGTCACTGACTGTTACCCCACTGGTCCAGTCACCTAAATGACCCATATCTTTCTAAATCTGCTTGCATTGTCTCCCAGTATGGACTCAATCTAGCTGTTGAAACATGCTGAATGCCACCTCTACCCCTGTACACTTTGCACTCATGTCCCAACCCCTGAGATACAATCCCTCCCTCTGGTGCTTCTCCACACCACTCCTTCCATAGGCCAGTGGCTAAATGCCACAGTTTGGCACATAACATTTTATTTTAAGCACTAGTCACCTACCTGCCCAAATCTGAGTCCATTTAAAGCAGAATGGGCCAGCGTCTGACCTCAGTGCACAGGCATAAATCTAGAGGTAATTCTATTGACATTAATGGAGTTATTCCTGATTTACACTGATGTAACTGAGATTGAAATCTGGCCCACTGCACACATGTCTATTATTGACACTGCTTATCTCTTCCTCTTTCCTGAAGCAACTCAGGGATGATCTACTGTTGTGACACACCTTAGTTCATGGCCATCTTCTTCTGTGGGCTGTGTTTGTCATGCATTACCACCAATCCACTAGCAATCAGTCTGGCAAATTAGGAACTTCAAATGCAACATCAATATAAATCCACTTGGCCTGGGATGAATCCAATTAAAATTGAGCCGCACTAAAAATTCTAGACTACATCATTTTAAGAAAGTTGAAAAACAAAAAAACCAAGCAGCCATGGCAATATAGAAAATACAACCTGAAAAGCATTTAAGAAGTCATTTTGACAAATGCACCAAATTTAGCACTGTAGTTGTGTAAGTACCACTTAATTAGCAGTTTTATTGTATTGTCACACGATAGTTCAAAATTGCATTAAAAATGGAATCATTTTTAGAAATCATACTGATGAAAGAATTGCCAGAGATGAAGTGGTGAGATGCCATATCATCTGCAATATTATTACCTGAAATCTGATAGCTTGGGCCAGTTATTTATTGATTTCAGATTGTGAGGACAATAGCCTTTCCAAGAAATGAGAAACTTAGGCTGTGTCCACACCACAGCTTATGTCAGCGTAATTTATGTCGCTCCGGGGGTGAATAAATCACCCCCTGACTGACCCACGTTATATCGACATAAATGCCGGCGTAGACAGTGCTATGTCAGTGATATAGCTTCTGCCGCACATAGGGCTGAAATAGTTAAGCCGATGGGATGGCTCTCGCCCGTCGGCTTAGAGCAGCTACATTAGAGAGCTCACAGCAGTGCAGCTGCATTGGTGCAGCTGTGCTATGGTAAACTCTAGTGTAGCAGTGCCTTTAGTCATTCTTACAACTGAAACGCTTTTGAGTGTCTATGGGAGAGTGAAAACCAGACAAAGAGTCCAAACCTCAGCTCTGGCCAAGCATTAGGAACACAGGAATTGCCATAGTGGATTGGTCTCAAGGTCTGTCTAGTGCAGTAGCCTGACTGAGAGTGGCCAATGGCAGGTGCTTCAGAGGAAAGTGTAAGAACTCTACAATAGGCAGATAAACCCCACCTTAGGTCTCATCCTGCTCTCCAATAGCTACAGATTTACCTAAGCCCTGCAGCACAAGTTTAATATCAGGATTTTTGTTGTCATTGATAATGGGAACTCTGGATGTTCGTTTTACCCATATACACATCCGATCCCTTTCTGAATCTTGTAAAATCCTCAGCTTCAACCACGTCCTCCAGCAGTGAGTCCACAGTTTAATCACTTGTTGCGGGACAAAGTATTTCCTTTGGTCAGGTTGGAATTTCCCACCTTTTAATGTCATTGAACATTCCGTTGTTCTTGGTACAGCTGAGGAAGAGGGGGTGCATTTTGCTCTTCTGCTCCTGGTTTCTCCAGGTACTGGACAGATCTTCTTTTGTAAATTAGAGCAACCTAGGTACTGTTCTAATTTACTTTGACTGTTTATGGCTCCAGAAGGCTTTTATGCAGCCAGGAATGCCTGAGGTGGATGTATACCCCAGTCACACTCATTCTTGCACTGGCCACAGCCCGGAAGGTGTCATGGAAACTCCTATGGTGAGTCTACACCATCTGAGGATCCCCCACTATGCAGAAAAAAATCTGACAGGAGGCAACCAATTTAGGGCAGAATGGTGCAAAATGGTCAGGCCCCAAATCTTCAGAAACAGTAATCTTCCACCCTGGCATTACACCTTCTGGTGGGACAGATCCTCAGCTAGTGTAAATCCGCTCAGTTCCATAAGATCCAGTCCTCTGACTCTTGCACACTTCATATTCCAATAGTGGTCCAGATTCTATTCCCACTGACACCACTTCTCAGAGTGGAGAAAGATGGGATTTTTTGTTTAAATCAGATTTTTAAAATTGCAGTTAAATACATTTAAAAAAAACCACATTTAAAATTAATTTTGAAATTGACAACCTAAGAGAAGGCCTAAACTTATTATAATCTATTAAAATCATTTCAACTAACTAACAAATAAATAAATAAATAAATAAATAATAAGCAGTACGTTTGCTGCCAAACTTTAAAGAAAATCAAAGCACTGAACTTGTGGAAGTTATCAGCTCAGCACCTGGAACCAGAGTTTGGTCAAGTGCTTAAGCAGTAGACTCTTCTACTGGTGCAGAGAGAATATTTTCTTAATTGCAGGTTATTCAGCTAGTTTATTTAAGTGACTAGTTCATTCAAAGTTAAGAAACCAATTAGGAGTTGAAAAACAGGAAAGCTTGTGTTCCTCTTCATATCTATGAATAAAAACTAGGTGTGAGAGGATGAGATCTACTAGTTCAAAAATCCTGGAGGATCTGGTGACCAGAAACGATTAGTTCAATTCTCTAACTGTTCAATTCAGATAACACTTCCTTTGTTTAATAAATCAGTTAATTTTAAATGGAAAATATGTTGTGATAATTTTTTTGATAAAAGCATATTCCTTATGTATCCAGCACATTTAAGGAAGTTAAAATAAAACTAAAATGCTGTTTTTGTGCATTTTAATTGAATTTGCATTTCCATCCAAATTGAGCTTTACAATAAATCACAAGTAAAAAAATTAATAATCATCTAGTAAATAAGAAATGCATCAGTCACCATTTTCTAACATAATAAAAAAATGTAAAAAATTAAGAATCTGAATAAATGTAAGTTAAGCTATGTAATTGCTTAGAATGTGTATAGATATAGTGTATCCTTCTGCTTTGCAAAAAGAAGTACCAAATTTAGCGTAAAGACTATTTTTAGTTGCAAATCAATATATTTTAATCCTTACCAGTCAATAAGAATCAAACTTCCTTTTAGAAAATAACTAAAAAGTACAAATGCAAAACATAATTGAAATAAATGATCTAAATCAAGGTTTTCTTCTTGCTGATTTACATCATGATTAAAATTGGTGATTTAAGTTGTTTTGATTTAAGTCAATCCACCCTGCAACCGGCCTCCTAGTTTACCATAAAGAAGTGGGAGGAGGAAAAAGCCTGTTTATTTATTTATTTAAAAAAAGTAGACATCAAAATATTTTCCATCAGTCAGTGAACTCTTTGGTTAACTCCAGTGAACTGATGTCCATAAAAGCTCAGTATTGATTTAAAAATAAAAAATCCCAGTTAACCATTAAAATAGATTAGTTTAAAATAACTCAAATGAAAGCATTTCCTGTGCCAGCATAACTCACATTCATTAGTATTAATGGCTCTTAATAAAATAGACTAGAGGGGCTATGACACTGTGGGCCTGCTGAGATCATCTGGTTCCTGCTGGTAAGCAGACAGGGCTGTGTGCTGAATTTTTTATAAATGATCTCAGGCAGTGATTTGCTGTTTACAGATGGATTAATCCAGAAGCCCGTAATTCCATGTCATGTGGATGTGAAAAAACCCCAAACCGCAGAGCCCAGTGTTTCGCAGAGAGGGTGTGCTACCTGTTTGATCAGACACGTCATCTAATGCTGGTGGATATTTTGACAGAATTACTTGTAAGGTTTGTTTGGAGTTACTATCACCTTCTAAGCTTTTTTTGAAAGCATGGAGCCAAAGGATCAGAATCTGTCACGTAATAAAAAAGACTGATCCTTGCTGATCTACCCAATCTGAATAACACAGTATTTGTATATTCAGGGGGAGATAAATGACCAATGCTCACTGACTTTTAAAGGCAAAGGCCACCCAATTGGCTTTTGTGCCTTTGAAAATCTCTTGCAAAATTCATAGGGGTAAAACTCCCATTGTACCACAGCTTATCCCAACTTGACATGTAGTGTCAGGTGCACTTAGCATGCTCCGAGCACTTTGGGCTGCTCCAGCGATGCTGAGCAGCTACAATCCTAGTTAAACCAGTGGAAAATCAGTGGGATTTAAGCATGTGCTTAAAGTTAAGCACGCGTTTAAGGGCTTTGCTGAATACAAATAAAAATGCTTATAATGACATGATTCTAACTTCTGTTTGCACACATCACCAGACTGCTATACAATTAATCACACTCCAGTATGCTAGCTGTTGTGGACAGGACCAGAACTGGATTACCAGTGTGACTGATGTGCACTGGTGGATTGGTGGGAGGACTTTGTACATGACATGACCACTCTGTGTCTGCTCTTATAGAACCTGATACAAATGTCATTGAAGTCAAGTAAAAGATCCATTAGCTTGAAGAGGATTAGGAAAGGGCCAATAGTCCCTTACTTGGTCCAATTTTCAGTGACACGAAGTAGATCCACAGTATCAGAAAATCATACAGGGAGCCCAGGTTTCAGGCATACGCTGATAGACAGGATGTCGCAGTCCCTCAGACAGAGGATCAAAGCAGCACTTAGGCGCATAGCCGTTTTATGTGCTTAGTGGTTAATCTGAGCATCCAGTTGTACAATATGGACATCCCATTAAGGTCCTGATGTTTGAAAATTAGCCCCAGCTACTCGACTTGCCAGTCTCTCTAGAAAACTTTACTGGAACATAGGACTTTTGTTTTAAAATGCACTTCTTAACAAAAATTCATACTTCAGCTCAACCAGTTAGTCAAGCCAATTTTTGCTAATGAGATGGCATGTGCAGCAACTTCCTATGGTATATAAACAGCCTGCAATTAAGATTTACAGCAAATCTATCTCAGAAAACAAATCACTCAGAACTTTAATATGAGGTAACTGAACACGCCATTTCTGCAGGAGAACGGCTAGCACTAGTTATTCTGCAGTAGTGTACGGTATGTAAAGTGGGGGGGGGCAGTTGCCATGGATGATAGTGAAGAGAATTTAAGTTTTTTTTAAACTAATCACTACTTTATCTGTGGGACATGATCCTCTTTGAGTGAGATTCTGAACTCAGTTGCAGTGAGGTCAATCAGTTCCTTGCATCCTGTCCTTGGAGAATTATAGAGGCAATGAGCCAAATTCCTCTTTGGTGTTACTTCCCTGACCACAGTGAGTTGCATTCACACCAGATAGGGGAGGGATAGCTCAGTGGTTTGAGCATTAGCCTGCTAAACCCAGGGTTGTGAGTTCAATCCTTAAGGGGGCCATTTAGGGAACTGGGGTAAAAATCTGTCAGGGGGTTGGACTAGATGACCTTCTGAGGTTCCTTCCAACCCTGATATTCTATGATTCAGGTTTGTGGGGGTGAAAAGGAAGGTGTGTCTTGTTCTGTTCCACATGGTGGAGGCATTGACTGGTTCAAAAGGGAGCCCCAGCCACTTTGTGGGTGTACAGATGAGGGAAAGTACAACCCAATTTTAACTGCATACTAACTAACTAGTACTAAACACACACATTGCACATGCTTTATCTTCTGGCTGATAATAATTACCTCAAATTCATAAGAGTGGCTGCTAGCTCAACAAGTCACAGAATGCCAGGGAAACTTTCCTCTGCAGGCTAATTTGATTAATTATCTCTCCTTCCTCAGAACACTTTGCAGTTCCCTTTGGAGATAGCAGATGGTAATTAAGACAACACGATTTGCACATGACCTTGAAGGGCCAAGCAATGCTTCAGCTTTGCATGGAATATCTTATGATCCCCACCTGCATCCAGTTGATTTGTTAATTCTGGAGGATGGTTTAACATTAAGACCAGTGTCTACAAAAATGAAATTATTAAAATATTGAGAAGCAGGAAGGGAACAACCAGCACCAAGCAGCCTGGATTTGGCTCTGAATCTCTCTTTCTATAAGGAATAGAAACAGCTGTGCTTCCATGTGAGGTGATTATACTGTAGCCTCTTGATTTATTTGCTTTGAAGCCAAGCTTTTATACACATCAGACTTCAATAGAGATTTTGTCATTACAGAAATCAGCCACTCTCCTATCTGCCATAAACATGGTTTAATTGTAGGACCTGAGTGGAGGGAAGATAGAGCAGATTGTTGGTCCTCCAAATGTCTGATTTGTAAACACAACACAGGTGGAAAACATTAGTAAAGCTGGGACTTTGCTCTCACTAGCAGAGCATCCCCAATTGTACTCTGCCCCCAAATGATTTTTCAGTCTGCTTGTCAATCTCTCTGATATGGCAAGTTATCAGCAGGGCCAATGGTGATCTGCGGATTCCTTGCAATCTGTATCCCGAATTCCACAAAAATTTGAAAGGGGAGGGGTTCTGTCAGCAAAGGGCATCCAGGCTGTGTTCAAATGGATACTCTATATTTTTGAATGATCAAAATCATTTCACACGAGCTAGAAAGGCAAGTTAGAAAAAGTAGAACTCAGCCGCAGAAGCATAAAGATGTGGAGGCAGGAGCTGTGCATCAGGTGAGGATCTGGCCTGGGATATCTAAAAATATGGGGCACAGAGGGGCAGGTAGCTCTAATTCCAGTGAGGAGTGCAGCATGAGAACCTGAAGAGAGTACCTGATTGGAGCAGCACTGCAGCTCACCAGCTTGTCTCACTTAGAGGCATGAAGGCTAGGAGGGGGTCCCAGAGGGCAGCTGCACCAAAGAGAGACATTGAGGGGATGTATGGTTATATTGTGGCTGCTTGGGAAAGGAAGAAACCAGCTCCCCCTGCCAGGGCATAAACTGAGGGACACCACATGCATTTTGCCTTCCTTAAGGCAAATGACCACTCTGAGGCTTCACATCAGATCCTCACCCGATAGATTTTTATGTGATGGGCGAATCCAGGGAAAGACCTGTGTACAAACTAAAATAGTAAGTGAGCATATGTTTCCTGAATTGCTGTTTGTAGAATGAAGAACTCTGAAAAAGTGAGAGCACATCATCCTAAAGCAGTGGTTCCCAAACTTTAACAACCTGTGAACCCCTTTGACTAAAATGTCAAGCCTTGCGAACCCCCTCCTAAAAATTAATATTTGCAGGGATATTCTCCTTGACCTGAGTATAAATTATAAAAGCAGTGATCTTGGAAACATAAAACTTGTTATTATGACATGCTTATTACACACTATTTATTATCACTTATCGTGACAGTATTTTTATTACATTATGAAAACGGCAACACACTTCCAAGCTCTCACTTTTGTAGCTTGTGTCACTTTGAATAAGCCTGTTATAAGACAAGACTCCTAGGTTTCATCATGGAGTATCAGATGTGAAACAGCAGGAAGGTATTTAAGAAGCCAACTCAGAGTTCCTCCTACACAAGCATTTAGGTCTTGAGCAGTCCAGGCAAACAACGCACATTACAACAAAGCTTAAACTTGTTCTTCATAACAATACTAGCTGCCTATTTAATTTTAAAAACAGCAAAAAATATCCATCTCCCTTTCCATTTCTTATAAGGAGTTTTGAAGTTTAAATCTCAGTGTGATAGAGATGCTTGCTTTGATCTGCTTAGCTCTTGGAAGTCCAGGGGCTCCGGGCTGCTGACCCGTGCTGCCCAGGGTTCCTAGGGACAGCTCTGTCTGCCATTAGGGAATTTCCCCCCCCCCCCCCGAGAACCCCCTGTAACATTTTGCGAACCCCAGTTTGGGAACCACTGCCCTAAAGGGATCTGATTCCTACCTAATGGAGATGGAAAGGACCTGTTGGGGGATCCAGTACCACTCTCTGCTATCAATGCACCTACTACTAGAGCCCTGCACAGATACAAACATTTGGATCCGTATCTGCAATAATTAACTTGTATCTGACCCATGATCCACATTCCACCTTTTATATGTACAGTAACTCCTTGCTTAATGTTGTAGTTACGTTCCTGAAAAATTAGACTTTAAGCGAAATGATGTTAAGCAAATCCAATTTCCCCATAAGAATTAATGTAAGTGGGGGGGGGTTAGGTTCCAGGGAAACTGTTTTCACCAGACAAAAGACTATATATATATATATATATATATATATATACACACACACAGAGTATAAGTTTTAAACAAACAATTTAATACTGTACACAGAAATGATAATTGTGAAGCTTGGTTGAGGTGGTGGAGTCAGAGGGTGGAAGAGGGTGGGATATTTCCCAGGGAATGCCTTACTGCTAAATGATGAACTAACACTTGGCTGAGCCCTCAAGGGTTAACACATTGTTGTTAATGTAGCCTCACACTCTACAAGGCAGCACGAATGGAGGGAGGGGAGACTGCATGGCAGACAGAGAGAGACACCCTGTGGGTGAGAGAGCTGCGCATTGCCCCTTTAAGTACGCTGACCCTACTCTAAGTACACTGCCTTGTTAAGTAGATCAGCAAGTTGAGACAGCAGCTGCTCCCAGGAAGCTCCCTCCATCCTGAGCCCTGTCGTGTCATCATCCACCCCCACCCCAGCACAGCAAGCAGGAGGCTCCGGGTAGCAGCTCCAAGGCAGAGGGCAGGAGCAGCATATGGCAGTGGAGGGAGGGACAGCTGAACTGCCGGCAATTGATAGCCTGCTGGGTAGCTGCTGCACAGGGAACTTAGGGGAGCTGGGAGCTGATATGGGGGCTGCTGATCCACCCTGGTTCCAAGCCCCCACCAGCTAGCTCCAACGGGCTGCTCTTTCTGCAAGCAGTGGACAAAATAGGCGGCTGTCAAACAACATTATAAGGGAGCATGGCACAACTTTAAACGGGCATGTTCTCTAATGGATCAGCAACGTAACAACGAAACAACATTAACTGGGACAACTTTAAGCGAGGAGTTACTGTATCTGCATCCAGACCTGCACCTGCATCCTATCTCACTGTTAGAGCCCTGCGCGGATCCAAAAATTGGGATACGCACCCGATCCACGATCTGCAAAGATAGTGAACGATACAATCGTATCCGTGGATGCAGACATCTGTGGGTTTGCAGGGCTCTACCTACTAGTGCTTTGCCCAATCTGATTTTAAATGTCCCAGGGGTCAGGGCTTCCACCACTTCCTCTGGGATACCGCTAGAGCTGAGGGATTCCTACAGATATGGTTCACAAATACTTGCTTAAATAAAAAAATAGCTGCAAAGGCCAAATCTGCTGTTCGTGTGTATGTGACGTGGCTGCCCAGACCCCTAGGTATGAAGCTAGGCTGTGTGAAAGGTACCCAGAATACCCTTGAAATAAAGCGGAGTTCAGGTTCTGTTATGACCTATAATCCTCAGCCCTACCTTTTCCCCACTGACCCACCTTGCCAATGGTTCCAATGGTTCATCTTATCCATTTTGCTTGTCCAAGAAAAAATTTGACTCACTTTTACTCTATATTTCTTGATAAATAGGGTCCCTCTTACAATGGCTTGTTTAATTGTGTGTTATTAACCTAATGAGGTCTGTGCCAAAACACAAAGAATAACACTCACTATTATCAGCGTGATTCCCAGTTTCCCCATCAACACCGGTGCAGCAAACACACTATAGCTCCTTCTCTCTCTACATTGCAACTGGTGTGTGTGATTGCCGTACGTGTAGACATATCTGAGCTAGCTTTAATCTCGCTAGCACAGGTACCATTAGCAGTGGCAGCATGGGCTTCAACCCAGGCTAGCCACCCATGTGAATACTCTGGGTCCCAGCCAGTGTTGTACAGCCCCCGCTGAAACACATGCTGCCAAGGCTTCACTGCTATTGGTACTTGTGCTCGTTAAATTAAAACCAGGGTGGGTAGGTCTACACATGCTGCAATCGCACCTCTGACTACAGTGTACCCAAACCTTTAGATCCCTCAGTGATTTTCCCCAAAAATACCTTTTTTGGGGTGGGGGTGTCCTTCTGTGTTTCTTTTTGCAAGCTGTACCATTTTGGGAAGGATCTTCTCAACATGGTAATGAAGAGGAGGTTTGACAAATTGCTAACAAGTAATAAGCTTAATGCTCATTTGTCATACTTAAAAAGTATAAGTGCATTCCACATAAAGCAGTTTGTCCAGTGTTTGAATTTTTCCATAGGTTATGAAATGGCACAGTGTCTTGACACTGGGCATGCAGTGTTCATGGTGTCTGATCCATTACTGAATGTAAGCAAGCCCTCTTTAGCACTGGTGGAAAATTCAGATATATTCCCCAAATGGCACATTAATAACATCTTTCACAGGAGGATCCATGACGCAATCAGCAAAAAATTGGGTCACTTACTGTGTTTAGCATTCTGAACAAACAGCAACTTTTTTTGTTTTACTTGCATGACTCTCTCCATCATTCTGGTGTAAGTGCTCAGCTGGACAATGATAGCATTGTGTGTGCATTGGCATTTTGAAGTGAAGCACACACTGGCGCAGGTCCATGCATGCGCGCGCACACATTTTACACTTAGTTTGATTGCCTGGGGGCCAAAATCTGGCTTGTGAAAATAACAATATCATCCACAGCAGCCTCTCTTGAGCCCCATCCAATTCCCATTAAAGTCAAATGAGTCTTTCCATTGTTTTCAACTGGGGCTGAATCAGGCCCTTGCAAAGATTTAAGATGAAATCCTGGCTTCACTGAAGATAAAGCCAAAATGCCCATCAATTTCAGTGGGGGCAGGATTTCACTCTGGTTCTCCAAATAAGTCAATTCCCCAGATATTTTAACATGACGTCTACACTCCAGTTGCTACGTATTACTCTTTCTGAAGAGATTGCCACCACTTAGTTCATTGCCAAAAATACTAATCCCTCATTGGGAAAGAATACAAAGTTCATGCCAGCAGGAAAAACACAAAGGGCCAATTTCTGCCATCAGATATTGGCAAGCAACTCTCATATCTTTACTGGGAGGTTGCACATTCCAAATGCGGGGCAGAATTAGACTTCAAGTAGTGCTGCTGCTATGTGATACAAGCAAAGCAAGAATTTCCTTTAGGGGCAAAACACTCATACAGAAGTTTAAAATAATAACAATCCCCTCTCATACCTTGCCTGTGTATTGCCTGCTGGTATTTCTCATCTTAATTTAGATTGTAAACTTTCTGGGGCTGGGGATCGCTCTATACACCTCGACCCGATATAACGCGACCCAATATAACATGAATTCGGTTATAACGCGGTAAAGCAGTGCTCTGGGGGGGCGGGGCTGCGCACTCTGGTGGATCAAAGCAAGTTCGATATAACGCGGTTTCACCTATAACGCGGTAAGATATTTTGGCTCCCGAGGACAGCGTTATATCGAGGTAGAGGTGTATCTGTATTGTAAACTGCCTTGCACATTTATGGTTTGCTGAGTAATGAAGAATAGTATGAGCTAAGTGCTGGTTTACACTGAAATCTGAGGTGGTAGCATCAGGGGTAAGTCAGTGCAGAATTTGGCACTGTGATGAATCTGCTGAGCCACCCTCTGCTGAGCTATGACTGCTCAGCAGATTCATGGCTGTCTTCAGTGTTATTGTAACTGTGTTGGTCCCAGGATTAGAGAGAGACAAGGTGGCTGAGGTAATATCTTTTATTAGACCAACTTCTGTTGGTGGGAAAGAGAAGCTTTTGAGCTTACACAAAGAGCTCTGTGTGACTCAAAAGCTTGTCTCTCTCACCAACAGAAGCTGGTCCAATAAAAGATATTACCTCAGCCACCTTGCCTCTCAGCAGATTCCTCACAGTGCTTAAAAGTGTCACTTATATATTTTAAAATGGCAAAATGTGGCTTTCATGATTACCCCACTCTTTCATGTTTTGGTTCTGCCGCCTATGCAATATGTATGACCACATGCTCTATTGTATTTACTTCATTATTCATGATGGAGAGCAAATTGCCATAGCAATATGTTCTGCTACTCTATAGACTGGTTCACTGGAGAAAATGACTACTGGAAGTGACTGGAACCTTCCGTGTTCTGATTTGGCCCATTAAAGGGGGAGGCTCAAGCTGTAAAGTTCAGAACCAGACTTTCCTCCAAAGTTTGACACTTTAAAGGTTTTCTGTAGGAAGCTGACAAAACAAGCACTCATTTGTCATTTTTTAAAATAGGCCCATAAAATCCTAAGAGTGCAGAGAAACCCTTGTGACTGCGTAGGAGTTAGAACAGAGTGGAACTCCTTTGGACCCCATAATATTGTGGATGGGCCAATAGTGAGAACTTAGAGCATGTAAGGCTTTAGGGTTTCCTCATCTGATATCTGGGTGCCAGGGTCCCCTAATAAATATGTAGTCAAGACCCTGATTTTAATATTGTGACTGAGCTGGTGGCATTGCAGGGCCTCCCAGGAGCATGGGCTTGGTCCAACTCAAACTGAAGTGAATGTGAATCTTTTTGTTGACTTCAATGGTGTTGGATTATGCCCCAAAAATCAGCGCTCATTCATATATATTCCATGTGGGCTTGAAAAGCCAACCATGGTGGCCATAACCTGCAGACGCAACTAAATTCTACACTCTGAAGTCATGGCAAAGGAACTTTACATTTGTCATCACTTAATATGCAAATCAAGCCATCAGTGCAATATTAGTCTTATGACACACAGCGTACAACACATTGGAGAGAATCTTGCACAATTCTGGTTCTTTAGAACTTTCCCTAGTGCTGAGAAGTAGGACCTCAGGGAAAGCTCTTGATTCCCATGGATCATTTAATGAAACCAATGCAGAGAAGAAACGTCAGTATGGTGTTGTGGGATAGGAGTGAGTTTGTTTTTGTTTTGCTCTGGGTTTTTTTGCAGTGCAACTACTGTGCTACTGCACAGTATTGAATTGATTTGAGAAAAAAAAAAGATACTGTGTCAGAGGAAATGTCTTGTAATGAATCTAAATATATGGAGTTCTTTCAGCTCTTTGCTGATGTCTGCAAGGGCTTGATAGGTAGTCACCCTGAGTGCAGTTCTTCCTGCTGTGACTGTTTGAGACAGCAGCAACGGTGGTGGAAAAGTGTTGGCTGATGCTTGGGCCAAATAAGTAAAATAATTGAAGGATGCTGAGCAGGCTGAACTGACTGTTTTTAAATGTTTCCTTTTCCAAGCCCACAACATCTCCTGCATCAGCTAAAAGGAAGCATTGTCCTCCCTGCTGCTAGTCACTCTAATCTATGCATCAAAATTATTTTTATTAACTCTTCCAATTAATAACTGTTGGTAAATTACTACCTTATGATCAGAAGTAGCTGCTCAATGCATTTGCAAAGAAATTATCTTTATTTCATGACTCTGACAACTAGCTGCAAGGCACCCTATCCAATCATTAATATCATCCCTTCACTGTCATGTCAAAATGACATTTCATGGTCAGGGAGCCTACATTCACTAAAAGCACATTGCGTATTTGTACTGGTACTCGGTACTCCTAAAGTATGCTCCTTAGTTGTGCAGTATGACTCCAGACCACCAGAGAATAGATGGCTACAGCAGGTATTGAATCTTTGAATTACCTAAGAAAAAACATTGGGCAAATAAAATTACTAAAATGGCCTTTAACGGTGTATTATAGTTGTAAATTTTATTTCTGGCTTGTTTCACTGTCGCAGAATTGCACTCCCTTCCATTTTCCCAACAAAATAAAATCCATAGTAACTTTCTGTAGTAGATATATTCACTCTTTATTCTTGTTAAGCATTTATTTGGGGTCATAACATTGCAAGACACTTTACAGAGATTAATAAAAAATACACTCTTGCCTCAGAGAGCTTCCAATTAAAATTGCACAAACAGATGATGTGAAGATCACAGAGAGAGGAAAAGGGTGAAGACAGCAGGGATGAGGGTTAGAGCAAATAATAATATGATATTTTATAAATCCAATTCAACAGAGACTGAGTCTGACAAGAGGGGGAGGAGAAGATAGCACCAGTGTGGAATTAATCATGAGAGTAAGTCAAAGAAAGTGGGATTGAAAGAGGAGAGTGAGAATTCTTGGTATAACAAGGTATGAGGTATAACAAGAGGCGCTACAAGAGCATGAGGTGCAGAGCCAATGGGAAATAAGAGGGAGGCAGGACCGGAGCTGAACCAAGCATTAAGAGCAAGGTGTTATGCTGGAAGATGTTACTGGCTGCCATCAAGTGCATCTTTGCAATATAGACAGTCACAGACCTGGTTATAGCCAATGGTTGTACTAAGTATCCTTCTTTCAGGCTAAATGTAAGGAACAATTAAATGCCCCGTTAGGTACTGAGATAGCTGAAAACAATAGAAGCTACCACCCAAGGCAATAGGCCTCATGGCAAGGCCTGAGCAAAAACTAACCCAGAGAGATTGAGGGATTTCCTTGGGACTGGTTTCAAACGCAGGGGTTAGGGGATCTTTTGGCAACAATCTGTGCATATGAGAGACAGGAAAGACAGGAGAGAGATGTGGTCATGTACATGGCCCCAAAAGGGAGCAGACACATTGTTGCTTGGACATGGAACTCACTGAAGAGGCAGGTTTGGGGATTTCTGAGCCAGAAAACTGCCTGCTGCTGGTTGTTCCTACTGTGGTCCGGGAAACAGGATTTTGTGATTCTTTGTCAATAAACAGGGTTGCAGCAAAGAATGTATTTGATTGTATCATCCATTTTTCCTTCGAAAGGAAACAAACCTTGAAGGCCCCAATATTGACTAACCACTCAAGCCAAAGGGAAAGGGAGGACAAAAAGTTTGAATTTTATGCAGAAAGGGACAGGGAGCAGGTGAAAAGACTTGGGGAGTAAAGTGCACTTCACTCCCCAGGAATTCACAACAGTGATAGTTCTCAGGGCTCTTCGTAATGCCAGTCTATGTAGGACTGCACAGCAAAGTGCTTGCTTAACAATAAATTAAATTAATATTTCATCATGCAATTTGGTGTCTCCTGTGTTTAAACTTATATTCCAAAGGTTAATAAAAGTGAATTTTAATAGCTGCATTTATATATAAACTCAGAGAAGCAAAAGCCTAATGATTCCATTAGTTTTCCATAATGGGTTAGATATCCATTTTGTACACAAAAGATGGATTTATCTGCAGATATGACATAACATCCTCCTCATTCCTATTTTATCATCTTGTCTAGATTCAAAAAGAGAGGTGGGAGGCACTGATGTCAAATGCATTTTAGAAATTAAACTAATACTCTGGTGCTAACACTGAATTCTTAAAGTGCGGTTGTACTCTGGATAACTAGCATCTTGAGGTTCCATGTTGATTATGTCTCAATAATGTTCAGTTCAAATCTACTCAATTTACAGATAAAAAGATGTTAGTTCCTATCTACCAGCCCTGAAAACGCAATCAGAACTCTGATAGGGTCTGATTTTCAGAGGCGTTGAGCATCAGCAATACTGAAGTCAATGGGAGCTGCAGATAAGAACATAAGAACAGCCATACAGGGTCAGACCAGCGGTTTATCTAGCCCAGTATCCTGTCTCTGGCAGTAGTCAGATAATCATCACCTCTTCAAATCAGGTCCTAAAAGTCAAGCTGGATAGTTTCTAATTTATGCCTCACCTGCAGTAAAGACCGGAACTTGGTTAACAGGATTCATGGAACAGAATATAATCCAGCTCCCTCTCCCACAAGTGTGCTGGATTTATAAAGCAAAACAGAGAAAAGTAGTATGAACTTAATTTGGTCTGAATTTTCCAAAAACACATAAGGTTGTTAAACCATCCATCTCCCACGGAAAGTCAAAGTCAAATACAGTGTTTATATTGTATGTGAACCACAGGATGGAGTCAAGGGATGCTCTCACTTTACGGAACTACAGAGTCCCTGTATAAGCTGGTGACATTCCACACCCCAGGGGCATTGATGTAACCAAGACTAGTTGTGCTGGGCAACTTTAACGTTTACACAGGTGACATATCTTGAGAGTTGGCTCAGGATTTCATGGCCGTCATGACAGCCGTGGGGTTATCCCAAAGGGACATTTGCTCAGTTCATACGTACACTCATGAGCTAGCGTAGGGGTTGGGGATTGAAGGGAAATTTTGTCCCTGCCATGGACTGATCATTACCTCCTCTGGCATGAGGCAAGGATTCAGGTCTCCTGTCAGGGCAAAGCATCTGTTTGGATGGTCTGCCCTCAGAGGCTAATGGAACTAGACTAGTCTTGGTGATTCATTGGGACTGCATACCAGTCTTTTGTCTCTACTATTGATGAAGTGGCCTTAGGCATCCTCTCCCACAACTTCATCCTCAAAGGTCACCTTGGTTTACAAATGACGTTCAACAGATGAAGCTAAAGGGAAGATGCCAAGATGGCTAATCAGTACATTAACTGTGTCCTGAAACCCTGGTAGATGATAATCCATGATAAATATTATTGGCTTTCATGTGAGGGGTTTCTAACCATATTCTGAGATCTAACCGTACCATGAAATCCCAATCGCATTTTTTTCCAAGGAGTCAGACTTTCAGCTAGTGTTCTCCAAGCAGGTAGAGAAAACCATGAATACATTCTCCCCATCTGTTTGGAAGTGGTTAGTGAGTTGGCAGTGAATTTGATGATTATACAGGACGATTGGCAGGGAATTTGTGGACTAAAAATAGAAAACTTATCAGATTTAACCTGCTAGCATTACAAAATTCTGTACACTGCCATATGCCAAAAATAAGGGGACATAATATTAGTGCTCTCTTGCAATATAAAGGTTGCTGTGCAAGGCGCAACTTCGTCCGTCAAGCATTTCCCCTTCAAATGTAACAAAGACAATAAAGTCATTATGTTCAGGGAGTTCTCTCAAGAAGGGAAAATGAACCACTGAAATATTTAGATAATTCCAGCCAACTGTTGAATAGTGACAATATAGCATATAGAATTGGATGCATTTGTTGTTTGCTCTGGTTGAAGTGGGGAAATATCAGGCCAATTTAGTCCATACTAGATTTACGCAGGAGGGGCCTAGTTGTAATGTACATACAAAGCAAAGTTTCAGTTCAGAAATCTGCTACATAATTATAACAAAATCATCCAAATACAAGCACTTATGACAAGGAGCAATACACCAATGCAGCTATTTCCAAACTTGTAAAATGATGTAATCCAGAGCCAATAATGACATTTTTGAGAAAACAACAGAATAAATATGTAGTTGGCATGGCAACTAGAACAGTTGGGCCTATATTTTTACAGACCATGAAATATAGCCATATTTAAAAGAAAGACGCAATAACATTACATTTGTACACTCATGAACGGACACAATTCAAATATTTCTGATAACTGTCATCTTTGGTTTTGTATCCTTTCTGAACCAAGGAAAATAATTATTGTGCCTAACTAAATGAGTGGCACTGTACATCGACAGGCTACATTTTGCCCACGGGATGCATGTACTATCCCACTGACTTCTGCTTGCATGAGTGAGGCATGCAGGATTTTGCCCATTAATTGTACGTGTGTATTAGTTCTGAATTTTTAAAACTCCATTACCGTGCTTACATTCTGCATTTTTCTTTGTCCAAGTTAAAAGGTAAAAAGATTTTTTTCAATTAAAGCACATTTATCCAGCATCACCCCTGACATGACACTTCACAGACTATAGTAGAGGTGGCCAAACTGTGGCTTGCGAGCCACATGCAGCTCTTTTACTATTAAAGTACGTCTTGCAGAGCCCCCCAGGCCCTCCCCATTCTCTGCCCACCAGACTGGGGGGCGGGGGAGCTCAGCACCTTTGCCTTGCAGCAGGGTAGTGGGACAAGGGCTTCTGTCCAATGGAGAGGGGAGGGTCTCAGCAGGAGTGGGGCTGAAGCCCTGAGCCCCGGCAGGTGCCTCCCACATGGCTGAAGGCCTGTGCCCCAGCTCTCAAACTTCTGAAGACTGTCATATGTGGCTTGGAGGCTCAGTAAGTTTGGCCATCCCTCGACTATAGAAAAGAGATGCAGCCAGGTTCTCTCCCCAGTGCTGTCCTCTTTGCACCACTTCAGCGGGGCAAAAGGGCCATATTCCGGCTCAGGCCCATCAGTTGAGGATTAATATATGGAGATATACCTATTTCATAGAACTAGAAGGGACCTTGAAAGGTCATCAAGTCCAGTCCCCTGCCTTCACTAGCAGGACCAATTCCTCCCACCCCCGATCCCTAAATGGCCCCCTCAAGGATTGAGCTCACAACGCTGGGTTTAGTGGGCCAATGCTCAAACCACTGAGCTATCCCTCCCTATTCTCCTGGGATAGAGGAATCTCCTGCTGGTATAGAGCTGAGGGCTGGCTCCCACTCCACACTGACAGTTTGCAATGAAGGGGATTTGCTGGGGGCCTTTCATTGAGGAAAAGAGTCATGACTGGAACTTGCTATGTCCTATTGAAACTGAGCAAGTAGATAGCCTCATTGGAGGATCATAGCCTGCCAGTGGAAATTAGAGCATCCCTAAGACTGCTCTAAACTATGCCAGGGCCATATACTCCTCTTTAATAAAAGCATTATGACTGATTCACAATTGTTGTGGTTAGTAGCCATTTCTCTATCATGTCACCTACATTCTGGCACCTTGGATTTCAATGAAGGTTTTTGTTTTTTTTAATAACCGAGAACCATATGAAAACACAAGGAGGGGAAACAAACATATCACTGCCCTCTTGAGTAGAGACAGCTGTATCCACAGCTGCCACAGAGCACTGATGTGAAAAGTATACGGTAGCTTAGCAATTTTCTCCGTAGCCTTCTTGAGCATGAAAAATGTGGGGGAAATTGTTATGGAGGGCAATGTGTCAACCAGCAAAACAGTACTGTGAGGGTGGCCTCAACAGGCAGCCTTCTCACTTAAGTGACCACTTTAAAAGACCCTTAGAATTTTACAGTATAATTTTGTTCAGCTTTCACTTAAAGGCCATGTCTCTGCTAAACAATCAATTTGTGCTGGTATCTTGGTCAGTCATTTAAGGTTTCACTGTATTTCTGAAATTAGTGCAAGTGGAGATTTAATCAAAGGTGGCCAGTTTGCATAGTATGCAGATCTTCCTCATGCAGAAATCATATTATTTTCTTCATGCTCTGCTCTGCTCAGCTTCTGAATGGAAGAATGACCAGCTATCTTTCATGCTTAAAAATCTGCTTTTCTCACCCTGATCCATACTCCAACATGTCTATAAGGACATTTGTTCCATAACAATTCACTTTTCTCCATTCGCCTTAAGTTTCTCCGGTTTAGCCGTTAATAGCACAAAGAATAGCTTTTAAAAGACAGAGCAGGATAAGCCTCCCTCCGAACAAAAGAAAAGCCTAAGTTAAGCAAACATGCGTTGGTCGTCAGGAGAAACTGGGAACATCACGTAGAGCCAAATGCAGCTCACCTCATTCACAGGAGCACATTTGCTGACTTCACTGAGGCTGCCCGCATGGGGAAGGCAAGCGGGATTTGGCCTAAAAGGCTTTTTAAAATAAATTTGTAATGCAGGATGGGAAAGAGACAATGTAATTAGACATGCTAAATAGTGTACTTTTAATACTAAAAGCATGGACTAGGCTTTACCCTTCAATCCCTATTCTAAATCGGGGCAGTTTTGAAATTTAGGGAGATTCCAAATGCAATAGAATTGGCAAACAATTGTGTTACAGATTACTGCTGCATAAAACAATGTGTATTGAATTATCACTGAAAGGGAACCAATACTGACCTTCCATGGACATTCAATTCATTTTCTTTGATTTCAGTCTCCTGCCCTTGGGTAACTCAATTAAAACTACAAGCAACACGTTGCATTTAATTTGGATATTAACGTTTTTTGATTCCACCTATGGAAAAGCATGAGATCTGGTAACCAGAGACCACAGCTAGTTCAAAACTGTATCAGAAGAGACATAATTAACCTATTTAGCTCCAAATATTGCTAGTTAACTTCCTTACAGCCTAGTATATCTTATTCAACAGGATTTTTGGAAGGCAACATCTATCCACACTTCAATTTGTTCTTGTTTGAATTACATTTTATGAGCACAGCTTTTTTATGTTGTCCTTTAGAATGTTTTTATTGTATTACGGTACAGTGTCCTTAGCACCTGGGTGGCAGGGCATTTAAAATGTACAACAATCCTAATTATTGTTACTGTGTTGTTGTTGCCATGTTGTAGGTGTTGGTTCCAGGATACTAGAGAGACAAGGTGGGTGAGGTAATATCTTCTATTGGACCAACTTCTCTTGGTCAAAGAGACAAGCTTTCAAGCTAAACAGAGCTCTTCTTCAGGTCACCTATCACCTTGTCTCTTTCACCAACAGAAGTTGGTCCCCTAAAAGGTATTACCTCACCACTTAGTTTCTCTAATCACAATTACTGTATTTACTCACACAAATAAGTATTATGTATAAGGACCTGATCCTCTGCCCATTGACTTCTATGTCAAAACTGCTACTGACCCGAAGAACAGACTCAGATCCATAGTCTATTGATGGACATGCACACAGCCTGCTTAGATCCTCCCCACCAACCCAAAGAAAATAAATCATTGTCACGCATTCAACTCATCACGGAAGTCATCTCCTAGGATACACTGTGAGCTTTACCTTCTTTACAGGAAATCAAATTGGGGGGCGAGGGAAGAAATAGGTTGACAGCAACCCTTTAAACAGGAAGAAATGTCTGATGATAGTGCAAAAAATAACCAAAGCCAATAACAAACATGTTAAACTTAGTACTGGAACAAATTCAGTCAGTAAATATTGCACCAGTGCTCATCAGGGTCTTCTTTCATACCTACTGAACACTGATAAATACTGAGGGCCAGATCCTCAACTGATATAAACAGGTGCAGCCCCATTAACTTCATTGGAGTCTCACTGATCAACACCAGTGGAGGATCTGGCCCTCTATTTCAATCAGTATCAAAAGGATTGTGTACTAAGTGGCTATGTGTTACTGCTTGCTGGCATATGAATTTGATAATGTTATTAGCCCAGCCTATGTGGCTATTGACATTAAGTATTAGCTTTTACTGTAAAACCATTCTATTTCTTAGTGCATATGACAAAAGAAGTGGTGGTAACTATCCTCCAATTAATTACGTTCATCAGCAAGGAGGCATCTTAAAATAACTAAAGAACAGTGAATCATCTAAAGTTAAGCAAGGAAGGGGAAAAGATCTTCTGTGAATAAATCTTGACACAGGGACACAGGCCTTTGAAACATCCTTTTGAAGTGGTCAAATGTGAAGTCAGCTGTGACAATCAAAGCTTCTGATGGGAAAACAAGGGGGAATCATTTGCACTGGCCTCTGTTCACAGCTATAAGTCATGTTCGCCAGAACTTCACTTGAAACCCAACTGCAGGACCTGAGGCAGCAAAAGCAATACTCCTGAAGAACTAATTATTAATAATAGAAATGCTTGTGTCTAACAGGACTGAGCTGAGCCTGAGGAAGGTGTCATGGCACAATGCATGAACACTCTTCTGGGAACCAGCAGAGCCTTCTCTCTCCATACGCCATATTTACAAAATGCTAATCTACCTATTTTAGGTACTTATATTATAGTACTGTCTGTATTTTGAAAATTTGAATCTTGAAAGTATTTATCCTCAACACCTCCATCAGGTAAGGCAGCGCTATTATCCCCAGTTTACAGATAGGGAACGGAGGCACAAAAAGACTAAGTGACTTGCCCAATGTCACATAGGAAGTCTGTGGCAGAGCAAGAAAATGAACTTGGCTCCCCCATTTCCCAGGCTAGTCCCTTAAGCACTGCTAAGCCATCCTTCTTCTCTTAGGCCCTAAGGTCCTATTTCAGCAACATACTTAAGCACATACTTCACTTTAAGCATGTGAATAGTCCCAATTGATTTTAAGTGCATATGCTTAAGTATCTTGCTAAACAGGGTCAAAGTGTTGATATTAGTGACTAAGAATACATAGGGGGAATATCTCTGGTTTGTCAGCATCCATGTCTGGCACCCAGTGCTGGCCATGGCAGGGAGCAGATTCATTTTGTTCAGTTTGTGTTTGATCTGTGTGTGTGTGTCTTGTGCTGTTTCATTTTTGATTGCTCAATTTATTTTATTCCTTGGTCATTTTATTACCCAGCTATCTTGTTTTGGGGTGGCTGCAGTGATGGGGTTTTATCGAATGCTAACCCTAGCGTGGGTAGTTGATGTAATTTATCTTTAGATTTGTTTTTACAAAGAGCCTCACTGCCACAGTAAAGAAATAAATGTAATCTACCTTCTGAGCTGCAAGAAACTGTTTATCCCCCAAAATATTTTTTCACATTCCAAAACTAAAGGCTTATGAAATAAAGCAGGTTATTAATGAGGGAGAAAGCTCATGGAACAAAGAACTCTGATGAGCAGTCTGGCCAACTGGGGAAACCAGGCCTGCAACTTTCCTCATCCCAGAAAACAAAGTATTTTCTGATGACCACAGCCCTATGCAAAGTTGATAATCTGTTTAATTAATAAATAAAGGGACAGCAATGCAAAAGAACAAGGGTCAAAGCAGCTGCACAGTCTTGACATTCCCAGTAATAGTGAAGAAGAAAGAAAATGACAAAACTTTTAGCGAGATGGAAAATTCAGCCCAGACCGCCTGAAAAGTCACAATTAGAAATCAGAGAGGAAAATCATGTACAGATATGGCACCTAACGCCCCAATCCAAGATCAGGGCCCTTTTGTGCTAGGCGCTGTACAAACACACAGTAAGAGATAAGAGCTTACAGTCTAACTGACAAAGGGTGGGAAGGGAAACAAGCTCAGAGAGGCATAGTGAATTGCCCACGGTTTCACAGCCAGTCAGTGGCAGAGCCAGGATTCACGACTACCAGTCCAGTGTCCTGTCCCCTGGACCTCACTACCTTCCCCCTTGCTACCTCTTAAGCTCTACTTCGGTCACCTCTTTTTTCACACAGACCTTCTCACTTCCCCTAGACTGGCCCTTTTTTCACCTCTGTCTATATGAGCCAAAGTTATTCCATCTGCCTCACACCTCCACCTCTTCCCCTGGCCCTCACTTGTGCTATTTGTAATGCCTGATCTCCCTTTGGTTAATTTGCAAACTCACACTGATTCAGGTATTTACCACACTGATTTCCAAACCACACCCCTTTGACCGTTTCTGACTGGCAAGTCTAAGAATCAAACCATCGCTGATATTGCTAAAGCAGCCCGTGACTAAATGATGATTGCATCAAACTAGAAATTATTATTGTTTATAATCCGTCTTTTCCTTGGTTAACGTGCGTATATAAGCTTAGTAATTAAGGGCCTGATTCTCAGAATGGCTGAGCCCCAACAAATCCAATGAGTGCTGTGGTTGTCCAGCGCTGCTGGGAAAACAACCCTAATTGACTCTAGCATTTCCCTGAACAAGGGCAGTCCCTGTCCCAAGTTTTTATGCTGTAAAATATAGTCCAAGGGCTGGTGTACTACATACAAACCTGTCACTGAAATTACTACACCCAAAGAGGTTACCCTGGTATGCACTGATTCAGAGCCTGGTCTAACTCCCACTACAGTTACCGAGAGTCTTTCCATAGACTTCAATGGGAAATTGGAGGGCACCCCACACACATCTTTTGAGAAGCATTGTATTATGATATAATGCCTGCATCTGTAACTTTCACTCTATGCATCTGAAGAAGTGAGGTTTTTACTCACGAAAGCTTATGCCCAAATAAATCTGTTAGTCTTTAAGGTGCCACCAGACTCCTTGTTGTTTTTGTATTACCACTAACTATCTCCAGACAGACTTTCTGCTGCGAGAGGCCCCATGTCCTGCAATATGCCAGCTGAAGCCAACATGTCCCAGAGCTGACTCAATTTCAATCTGTGTAAGCAGGATAAGGCAGACAGAGAAAAAAAATCCGTTGTTTCTAATTAATCTAATCTTGCAGAAAATTAACCCCTATTATATCAAAGAGCTAAACACAAACAGAGAGACTATGCTCAAATAGTATTAAGTCTGATGCCAAACACTTTGCTGTTGGGCACTGGTATTAGGGACGTTTCAGAACAGTGCATTAAGTGATGCTCTACAAGGGTCCACATGCCCTCACCACAGTGCACAGGAATTCATCTGCAAAGTGCCTATGGATACTAAGCAAAATTACACAGTGTTAAGCAAAATTACACGTGCACTGCTCCGAGTCTGTACCTACCCTGAAAGCCTGGGACATGAATATGAATGAAAGATGAAGCACTGACATTTTGCTACTCTGTTACAACACCACCAATGCTCTATGCTGCAGACAGAGAAAAGAAATCCAATCACCTCATTACTGTGGTACTAGGGTGATTGCTGCGAGTCCTACAGCATTAGAATTGCGATTGTATCAGAGCTGTGACCAAACATTTAGTGCTGCGTAGTTTTTTCCTTTATTCTTCTTTGCTAATGTGAATTCAGTGCTGGGAATCCCACAGAACTGCAGGTTGTAACCTCAGTGTATCCTCGGAAAGCATTACAGCACGGGCAGCAGCAATGGAAGCTTCCCCACACAGCCTATCTAATGCTTCAGTCCTGACCAAGAAGGTTGCAATATGTCCTTTATTCTCCACATTCATTCAGCCTGTGGCTTCTCTGCTCAGATTGCCAGCAAGCAGCAAATGAATGCAGATTGTAATGTGGGGTTTTGTGATATGGACACATCTGCTCACCAGGAAGCAAACTGAGAACAACAGCCATTACCAGAGGATAATTATTTTTTTTCACTACCAACTTGGTCCATATGCTGTTTAACCTTATCTTGATTTTGATAGGTCACAGAGGAAGATGCTTAGTTCCTAAGAAACACTAGGAGGAAAAAAAAATCCAACTGGATAGGTCATCTTAAAATGATTTACTGAAGATGTGTGGGTGAATCCTTCGGGTGTGAGATTTCTGTGATAGGTTCCTTTGAAGAGATGCTGACTGAGCCACAGAGCATGTCACCATTGTGAAATTTAACATAAACCTCACAGAAAAGTTAGAAATTGACACTACACAGTGAGGGGAGGATACTAAATCAGGATGTCTAGTGTGTCATGCTCCAACCAGGAATAAGATCAGTCCCTGGAGGATGTTTTGCCCCAGAAACTTAAGCTGGCAGCCACTAAGCACATAAATAAAACTCAAGGAGATGAATGGTGCACGATGAATGAGCAGTACGAGAATGCAACCCAGGTAGTGCAAAAATGCACATTCAAAGTGCAATGCAAACACTGAATGCAGAAGGGAGTCCTACAGCAAAGCAGATTGAAAGACAGAATATTGTCTGCAGTGTACATTCTGTTCACATGATGTCAAATTTCTCAAGCACAGAGTCAGTTGGTACATTGGCTCATAGCACCATGCCACAGTCTTTCATTTCCTTTATAATTTAAACATCTGTCAGAAGGTCCCAAGTTACATAGCTGGATAAAATGGCTGTTAGTCCGCAAAGATAAACAGCGGGTCTGATATTTAATTGAACAAAGACCTGGCCTAAAGTGAAGATTTGCCAGCTCGCAATCAAGTTCATTATGCCAGTGATTTGTTACTGTTCCACAATCACTGGCATCAGCTTCTGAGTAGGTTTCTTTTATAGGTTTATATCAGTGGAAAGCTGACACAGGAAATAGCCCTGAGAGACCATTAGCAGACTGTTGCTTTATTCTAAGAATTATCCCAAATTTGTTCTAATCCTATTGTTGACCTTGGAATTCTTATGCCACATAGGGGTGGTGTGTTGCTTGTAAATTATAAAGTGCAAAGGGTTACCATGACCAGAGACACAGGTAGGAATAGAACGCAGGACTTCCTGCCTCCCAGCTCAATGTTCTAGGTTATGTTACCTTTACACCTATGCCTGACTTTTATGTGATGTAAGAATCTTGTATCTTCTAGCTGCATGCTTCCTGAAACACACCTATGCCATGTGTACCTGGGGCTAGATCCAGAAAGGGACATAGGTGCCTTGCCAGCCAGACAAATCCACAGCCCTGAGTTGGATGCCCAGGCTCCCTACACAAGGCCTGGGGAGAGGTACCTAAGAATGTGGGCCACAAAAGCCAGCCCACTGAGGAGAGATCCACCTAAGCTAGCCAATGGGAGATGCTGACTAGAGGGGTGTATCCAAGCTTAGGTTCGGCAGCATTCAATTTTTACTTTTCCAGTCTCAGTGATTAAAAGCAATTTCTATTTCGAAGATTATTTTATTGTTAACTATTTTTATTTTTACAGTTGCTGGAAATCCAGAGTGGGTAGGGCCGGGGTTGGGATTAGTGCTGGCAGCAGGGCTGTTGATGGCCACCTATACAGCCAACAGGCCCAAGACACCGGGATGCAAGTAAGTCCTGGGGTCCTGGCCGGGCAGAGCAGAGACCTCCAGCCAGGACTGCAAGGAGGATGAAACCCCGGCCGTGGAGTACTGCTGAACAGTTCCAAGCTGGAGATAGTCCCACACTCCTGGCTGGGGAGTGAGGGAAAGGGGCTGTGACAGCGGGGCTGCGACAGTGGGGCTGCAGAGGCCCCCTGCAAAGCCAAAGAGACAGTGACACCCAGTCCCTGCTGGCACAAGGTGTGGGGAAGGGTGTGGTCCATGTGGGGCATGGCAGAACAGAGACCCCTGGTCAGGACTGTGAGGAGGAGTCCTTGGCCATGGGGAAGGCCACACCCCTGCTGAATGGCTCCATCCCTGGGCAGGTTTGATGATGATGTGCTGTCCCATAAGAGACAATCACGGTGGGGTCACAAGAAGCGGAGAGTCTTCTCAAGAGCTTTGAAGCAGCATGTGAACCTGGCAAGGTTCTGACTGGACCCACTATCATTAGTGGGGCACCCAGCATAGGGCTCAGCTCTTCTGAGCAGCATGTAAACATCCTGGATGCCCCAAGGCCAGAGAAGGCTGGAAGAGCAGGGTGATGTTATGGAAGGCCAATCCACTTGAGATAAAGAATTCACCTGAGGCTTCATCCTGGACTCAGGCTTATCCCCAACAATTTTTTTTTGAGGTAGGAAGCAATTGATGTTTAGAGTGGACCCTGGTCCCCCACCTTTTTTAAAAAAAATCATCCCATGTCTTTGCATTTCCTGGGTCCAGCCAAAAGATGGAGAATATTTCTGGCCCAACTAGAAGCAGCAAATCTCATAAATCTCAGAGTCTGGTCTTGATTTCCAGCTAAGTATGCCAAGATCCAAGACCTGTGGGTAGTTTGGATGAAATTCAGGAAAGCACCTGACTTATGGGCATGCCACTGACCCAAACCAGCCTCTAAGCCTTTTGCTGTTCACCTATCACTAGACACCATGACAAGCACAAATGAGTCCATGAGAGCAAACAAAGCTAGCAGCTCATGTTTTAGGCCTAGAGTAGCAACCTTGGCATCATGCCTGTAGCAAACTGGTTTGCTATTGCAATTTCTCTTACTTCTGAGCCCTCTTGCAGAAGGAGAGATCATTGTTTTGAAGTAAGGGATCCTGGAGTTTGGAGAGAGGGCAGGCATGGTTTGTAAAACAAAGACCCTATTAATTTTAAGGGTCGACTTTCAGCTTTGCTACCCATGCATATTTTCTTTTTTTCTCCTGGAAATGAAGATGTTAATTGGAGCTGACAGTTTTCACAGGTTTTCCCCACTAACAATATTTTTAGTAAAGTCATTCCACAGTGGGGCCCAATTCTTCCATTACTTCAAACACTTTCCCAAGGGAACTTTTTAACCTTTCTTTTGAAACGTTTGATGCCACTTGCAGGGAAAAGAGCCCTATTGATTTAACATCTATCAAGCACAGGCAGTTATGAATTCCAGGCTCTTCTTCTGAACTTACGGAGGTCTGAGGTGCTATGAATACTGACAGGCTGCTAGTTTGTTTTATCTACTCAGCCATGAACCAATGATGAGCCTGAAGCACAAATCTGACCCTTGGGGAGGTTAGAGCCTGAACACGTAACTGGATACAAATATGGTGACTGGCCCTTATCACTAGAATGGTTTGAACAATACAGGTAGATGCCATAAGCATTAAATGCTGCTATCACCATATAGAATCAAAGAAGAACTGGGAGGGGAGTGCTTTCTTCACAGAGTCTGAACTGGAAGATGGTCTTTGCCCTATTCTTGGGACTTTTTTTTTTTGTCAACCCCAGCAATGAGACATCTCTATAACCTAGGTGCCACTGACCCATTTAGAGCAGTAACATTTGCTAGCAGGATATTAATTGCACATATGAACAACACATCACAACAGGAGAGCACAGGAATAAGAAAAGGAAAACTTTCAACAATATAACAGGACTTAAAAGCACTTACCAGCTGGAAGAAAGGGAAATGTAGCAAGCAACAGCCAGTTGCAAAATGGACACTTTAGGGCTGCAGCTGCTTGGCTTTGTCATATTTAAAGGACCAGCCCCAGAAAGCCATGGTAGGGGCAAAACCTCCTATCAGAGAGCAACCTCCTAGTGAGGAGAGGCAGCAGACTACAAGGGGTGCAGATGCAGCTCGGGAAGGTGCTGCTTCTGTGTGTTGCATGCTCCCCTGCTATCATAAAGTATTGATTAAATTGATATTTTTCCCCTATAGTCTGACACTAGCAGTTGCACAACATGTATTTTTTTAAGTTATGGTGCTATAAAACACACTTACATGATCAAAAAGTGAAGATGTAGAAACACACTTAGCCACCTCACAGCTTTCCTACACACATGGTCTAGAATTCCTTCAACAGCTGCGCAGGTTCCATTTTGATTTCTATTGTCACAAACGAAACCTAACGTTTAGGGGGATTTGTGGATTTGAAATGCTGATGTTAGTGGCAAAATATTTGTACTGTGATGCAAATAGCTAAGCGGGTTCTACTTAGTATTACCAGAAATTATAACACATGGTTTGGAAAGGCCTCTGCAAAATAATTGCTCATTTGACAGTAAAGAGACAAGTGGGTGAGATTATATTTTTTACTGGACCAACTTCTGTTGGTGAGAGAGACAAGCTTTCGAGCCACACAGAGCTCTTCTTCTGGCTCAAAAGCTTGTCTCTCTCACCAACAGAAGTTGGTCCTATAAAAGATATTATCTCACCCACCTTGCCTCTCTAATATCCTGGGATAGACACAACTACAAATACACTTCATTTGATAGTGGCAGTGGGCTTAACAGGAAGCTTGTGTCACAGCTGACAGGGACACTTCTTCCTGGTGTTTCAGCCCAGCTCTCCTCATATGCCCACAGCTCCCAATGACTTCATGGTTCTGCTAAGGTCAGTAGGAATTTGCTGATGTAGGGAATTCCCTAAGCTGCCGCTCTTCAGCCAAATGACCCCTGGAACTCACAGACAGGGCGGTTGCTTAAGTACTCTATTGCCACAGATTGGGCCCCTAAGTGTTGATATTTTGCTAACTTGTTGGATCCAAGTATGGTTTGTTCCCACTGCTGTGATTACTGATTTGTATACATAATTTTATTGGTTATATATAACATAGTTTCCATATCATATACAAAGAAAAGGCTCTGAACAATCATATTCATTACATAATGTACCAGCATTTAAATTCCACTCTGACTAATTCTAGAAATAAATCCAAACAAACCTTAGGCCACAGATTACTTTTAACCCATTGACATCTAGGTATAAATAAGCTATAAAGAGACTGTGTAGCCTAGTGGATAGAGTACTGGACTAGGACTCAGCTGACCTGTTTTCTAGTCCTGGCTCTACTACTACTAGCCTGCTGGGTGACCTTGGGCAAGTAACTTTCCTTTTCTGTGCCTCAATTTCCTTATATATAAACTGGGGATAATAATACTGACCTCCTTTGTTTCAAGATCTACTGATGAAAAGCACTATATAATCCCTTTGTCTGTGAGCTGCCTGTACTGTCCTTGTAATCATCCCAGATGTGAGCTGTACAGTCCTAAAAAAACCTCCCCATCATGTGGAAAAGAAAGGACTAGGTAAAATAGATGAGCAAGAAAACACATCTGCTACCTCAACAAAACATGGTGATCCTCTCCTCCATAGCTATTTTATTACTGATATTTTTTATTATTATTAATCTGTCAGCTAAAATCCTTTATTCTGGAAGTTTTAACAGATTTACATATTATTGCCATGTAAATATCGGCAACAAAACAATTATTACAATAGTGAGCTTTTGTTTAGAGAAACCATATACAGTAATATCAGATCTCTACATGGAACTAGCCCCGTATGGCTCTGAATTCATGGTAATTTGGGGAACATGAAACATAACATGCCTCCATCAGCATAGTATTTGAGCTCCTATCTGAGTTTTCATGATAACACAAGATACAAAAACACAGTATTATACGTGCAATATAACAGAAAAAAAGTTCATGGTGAAGCTGTACATTATAGCAGAATAGAGGGGGATCGGGAACCAGACAAAAACATGTTATTTATTGCCTCATCGCTTTACCTATTACACATCTGTTGCCTTTCCTTGCAAATGTCAAGGCCGTTTAACAGTCTGGTTAAGGTAACCTGACATATGTGATATAAACAGGTATGGCTTTGATACTTTTCATGTGGCTAAGCCTGGACCAGATTCTGCTCTTCTTCGCACCAGGATAAATCCAGAGAAACTCCTGTGAAGACAATCAAATTAGTCTAGTGTAAATGAGAGGAGAATCTGTCTCTATGAGCCAGACTAATACTCCTACATATGCTGAGTAGCACCGTACTCCAGAAGTAACGCAGGTAAAATAGATGTGGAGTAAGATTCTATTTACCGTGAGCTAGAGCAGCAATTGGATTCATTATGAGCAGGGCTTTGCAGGCAGAAGCCGGATCATGATTTGATGCCAAGACTTTATAAGTATATCCCGGCGCAGAAGCCTGAACATGGCAGACTCCGTTGTGGCACACAGACAGAGCCCTGCTTTAGGGGAGGTATGAAGGTGCAATAAACATCAGGGACTCTGCTAGGCATTCTCCTTGAAGCTGCTGCCTTCAGTTCAGATCCTCAAAGGGATTTAGGCTCCTAACTTCCACTGAATTTCTCTGAGGATCTGGGTCTCTGTGCTCAGTGCAAGCTAATGCAGGGCCAGTCTTTTTGGGGACACACAATAAATAATGTGAGTGTTTGTACAATGGACATAATAAAAACATATGTCAGAAAAATGACAATTGAGAGACTTGAAGTCTGAAATACTAGAAAGTCACAATTGTCAGGAGACAAACCTAAATGAAAACAAAATGTTTATAAGACACCATGTCCATAGCCCTTTTCCATCACAGGACACCACCCCCTCATTAATTGTAAAATTAGGACTTAGCTCATCCAGCCTCTACATGAACATGTTTGAACTAGATCCAAAGTCCACACTGAAGTCAATACTAATATTCCCCTAAGTTCAATGGGTTTTGGATCAGGCCTTTACTGAGGAAGGGACTCGTAGGCCAGGCCTATGTTTGGAAGGCTATGTTGGTATAACTACACTGGTATGCCATACTAGCAAAAGGCTCCTAGTATATGCAGCTTATACCAGCAAAGCTCGCACTTATCCCGTATGGCTTATTTAGGGTGACCAGATGAGGGAAAGAAAATATCGGGACAATTGGGGTGGGGGATGCCCGCCGGCAGAACAAAAAAAAAAAAAAGCCGAGACAGTCCCACGCTGCCGATGGATATAGGGACAAATTGCGTCCCGACTGATACATTTTATCGGGACGTCTGGTCACCCTAGGCTTATTCTAGTCCCCTGCATGAAATAAACTATGCCAGCAAATGCAGTTTTGCTAGTATAACTGGATCTACACGAGGGGCTTTCACTGGCACAGGTATGTCTGTCACCCATTATACCCCATCTCACCCCTGGCAGACAAACCTATGCCGCCAAAACTTTGTAGTGTAGACTTGGCCCAAGCTAATGACCTCTCCCGAACGTACAGCTACATTACACTCCCACACACGTCTTTTTCTGACTTGTCTCTGGACTCTAATTTGCTGTTGCTCCTTTTTGTTAGGAGTTTGTTCCAGGGGGAAATGTCACCACTTTGGCCTATAAACACAGTTACTTGCTGTGCTCATGACAAAGTTCTCACAGGCAACACTGAGTTTTCCTGAATTGGTTCAGTTTTGCCATTTTCACAGCAAAAGAGGCTGTTTTTCATGGAGAAATAGGAGTTTACCTTTTGGAATTTCATTTTCACAAAGGCTGACTAGACACTGGAAACACCCTTTTTTTTGGTCTTGTGTATTAGTTCAGAGGATTTCCTAATGGTGAGAAGTCTTATACCTAATTATAACTATTATAATTACAAGTCTCTGAAGGGACGGGACGACTAACAAAATTAACTGTTTAATTGATCTATTTGCCTGCTTAAATAAGTAGAGGAGACTATTCCACACCACAAGTGCTGGAGTTGAAGTCTGGCTTTAATCCATGAGAAATAAAGTTTTCAGAGGTCTGATTTGGCAATCAAAATGACAATGTGAAATGAACTCGTGTTCACCTGGGGCTTGCCTTGTCAGATACAATAATGCTTGTTCCAATCAGGTCAAATAAGCAATAACCCATTTGCCCAGTTTTTATGGGGGTCACTGCAGCTTGTCACTTCATTATTAGATACATTTGAACATAGACACTTAAATAGGTTTTTAACTCCTGGCACTTAGAAATGTACTTTCTTTAACAAAATGAGTAGAGAGGAAAACATGCTCGTTGCTGCAAAACTGCAAGGTGCTGCAGACCATCAAGTGGGTCCCCCAGCTCTCTAACTATAGAAACAATAAGCCTAATTTACTAAAATTAATTATATATGAGCTCATAGAAGATTTTGCATTTTGGAGACAGAGTCGTCCTCCGTGGCTGTTTCATAGAACTAAAAGTAAACTCGCATGGATATTGCCTGATGCTGCAGATACACAAGACAGAGCATGCTCTTTTAGGTGTTTTTATGAAACTGTCCTAGAAAATGTAAAAAGGTAAAATATTCAAAAGCACCTAAGTGACTTGGGTGTATAGGTGCATAACCCCCATTGATTTCAATAGGAGTCTGGCCCCTAAATACCTTTGAGGATCTGGACCTAGGATCCTTTGAAAGTCAGTGGGATTTGTGCTTGTCTATACATGGAATTTCTCTTGATTAATTCCAGGTGTGGGCATTCTACTCAGGAACAAAAGAGCCTTCTTCCTGTTTAGCTTAATCCACTTTGAAAAAACCAAACAGCTATTGTACATTAAATCCACACATCACCTTAATCCACATTAACTTTGAAGTGTAGCCAAGCACTTGAGCCCCCATATCCTATAGATACTTTTGAAATTTTTACTTTAAGGCCCCAGTTCAGATAGGTACTTGTGCTTAAAGTTAGGTACATGTTTATGTGGAGTCCCAATGAATGGGACTCGCTGAATCAGAATTGAATCCAACAGAATGTTCTAGAAATTGAATAGGGTTTTATAGAAGGTACTTGAAAAGCTCTATAGAAATTCTTCAGGGCACGTGCCTGGAAGTCACTAGTGCATGGATCTCTGTAACCAGATGGAAGGGGACACTTTTTGCCCCAAGGTTATTTGGGCATCCAATAACAGTAAGGCTGCAGAATGATTTAATGGCAGGCAGATGCCTTGCATAGTGGCAGATGTTGCGGAGGTGAAGCATTAGAAATGCTTCCCTTTTCCAACCAGCGCACCTTAGACATGGCTGGGTTCCTCTTCAGCCATCTGATGATGATTTTGATAACCAGGGGGATGGTTTTCGCAAAGCATTGAGAAAGCTGGGAGTTATAGTCCAGTAACCCCCATTCTCCCCACTGCAGCCAGTCATGATCCAACAGGGCCAAGCAGGGGAGTAAATAGGGAACTTTACTGTATGACTGAGTCAGGACTGTGACAATCTAGCCCACTGTGAAGTATTTCAACAGCCACCCCATTACTTTACCCTAAAGATGCTGCAATAAGTAGTTTTTGGCAACCTCTACACTGCACACCACAGGCAGCGCTGTGTACCATATGGGTAGGTACTTGGTGCAGTGAAAAGCAAGCTGTGTCCACACTGCAGGATGTAGCTACACGTGTCAGTGAAAGGCTCTGGGAGGAGAGGGCTGTGGGACACTACACTACTAAAAATAGCAGTGCAGATGTGGGAAGCACTGCTTGGGTGTGCAGAGAGCCAGGTAGGGTACATACCACAGGGTTCAGGCATGTCTTTACTCTACTTGCCTAAGCAGTGCCTCATTGTCTACACTGCTATTTATACCCATGCTGGGGGGGAGAGGGAGGTTTGCAGTAGATGTACACTGCATGCCATTGTAAGGAGTGTGCACTGTAGACATATCCTTTAAATCCTTTCCTGCTCTTCCCCTCCCACACACTGAGTTTGTAGTTTTGGATAGGAAGGAAAACCCTTCAGAATTAGAATGCAGTAAAGAAATGTAGTAGAAAGCTCACATCTAACAAGAGAATCAGAGGGCTCGGCAGTATTAATCCCTGCAAGATGTACAGTAAGCTATGTATCTGTAATAACTGAGTAAACCCAGAACCTAATTAATGTACAAACATATTATCACTGCTTGTCATCCCGTCAGATGAACAGATACCAGATTTCACAAATCAAGGAATGAGTGTTAATTGCTTTATCACACTTGTACCATGACTCAAAGTAGAATGGAATAAGTTCTGGGTCCTCTAATTATGCCAACTCTTTAGAGATTAAATAGACGGTTGTCAAATGAGGTTGTCAAAATCCTCAGCGTTCTCTCTGGCTTTATATGGAACATTTTCAAGGTGAATAAGACCTTGTAAATATTTCCACCATTCAGGAACTGCCAGAGGTATCCTGGTTTCCCCTAGCAGCATGAGACAGCACTCAGCCATCAAGCCAGCAAAGCGTTTTGACTTTATTTTACATTAATTCATTGCAATATCATCAAAAAATGTAAACAAAGGAAGCATAGAAGCTATGGGAACTCATGCAGAGTGAACTGAAACATACATTGCTCCAGCAAACTTTTCTTTTGATGGAGATATACGTTTAAGAAAGGGAAAGGGAAAACAGATGCGAGAAAGGTCCTACTCATCTTATGAATGTTAGACAGTAGGTGGAAGATTGTTCATTGGATACTTTCCTGTTGGGTAAAGATATGCTATTTGTAAAAGAAAACGAGCCTAATTCTCCACTATGTTACATCCTGTGCAAAGTGGGTGTATAACATTCTGTTTTGCTAGCATTTTATACCCAGGTTGCACAGGGGTAAATGACTGCAAAGCAGACCAGCCCTAAACAATATCATGGGTTAATTGCCAAGAAGAACCCACACATTTGTTCCCTAGATAAATGGCCGATTGCGCCTTAATTTTATTTTACCCTCTCACATTTTACTGTCAGCCTTGGAACTAGTTGGTTATATTGGTGCAAACCCAGTTTACCTTCATTGACCACAGCCTGTGCCTCAGTGTGCTATCTGTGCACTGGGCTAATACAGCCCTGCCTCACAGGTGATATTGTGTGGGTAAGATTTATTATTAATGATTGTGAGGTGCTCAGATGCCCTGGTGATAAAATCTATTTATGTACCTGGACAGACAGAAGTACAGCTCAGCTGGACCAGAGAATATTGTCCTTTGTTTCTTAGTCCTTGTAGCTCTTAGGGCCAAGATGTGGGGCTTGCTAGAGCTGGTAGGTTTATGGCTCTTGAAGTGAGCCTAAGTCTCCTAGTCCCAGATCCTCAAAGGCACTTAGGAACTTAACTCCCATTTATTTCAATACCTTTAAAGATCTGGGTCTTATTTCTCTCACTGAAATAAATCCGGTGCTGGTTTCATCTATCAGAATTACAGCCAGGAAATCCACAGCTCCATTTCTGTGAGGAGCAGACTAAAATGGGCTAGGGTAAGTGGGTGACTGTCAGCAGAAAGATACGAATTACCCATAATACACTACATCCCCGTGAAGAAGCCTAACTTTTAGAATGGTTAAAGTGGAAAGTTAAGTACAAAGCAGCCAAAGGCACACAAGCCACCAGATGGAGGGAATGCTTTATAAACGAACCGCAGCTCAGCACCCACAAACAGAGCCATCAGGACATGAACTGTAGCATCTTTTTATTGCTTAAAGGCGTATGTGTTTTGTTGAAGGGGGCAGAGACTGTGGAGGTGGGTGAGAGATGGAACAGAGGCAGGAGCTGCAGAAGCTTCCTAAAAGTGGGGGGACCCACTGGCACCTGAATAGTGGCCCCACCCCTCCCCCAAGGTCCCACCCCCACACCACCCGTTCTCCCTAAGGCCCTTCCCCCATCACTTGCACTTACAGCCAGTAAAAAGTGTGTGTGAGGGGGGAATGGCCCCCTCACCTCCCCCGTTCTGGTACCCCTGAAAAGACAGCTCCGGTAAAAACCTGCATTGTCACTTCAGGGAGTGACCAACAGGAGCTAGCAAAAGGTTTGGTTCCTGCAAGCGGCTGCGGGCTCTGAGCTCCCACTGCAGCCAGTTGGGAGAGGAACATGTTCAGTACTGCACAGGATCAGGAGAGAGAAGAGAGTTCACTGGAAGTGATACCTCCAGCCTGTGGTTTGGCTTGTACAGAGCATTCTTGAACAGCACCAAAGCAGGAGATTATTGCATGGTGAGGCTGTTATTTTGAGTACTGCTGTACACGAGCATCCAGACTGAGCCCGCTGCATTTATGTCACATACCTTTCATGCTCCTTTGAATCAAGATCCCAGGAAGAACGTGTCAGTGCTTTATATACTAAGATCCTCAATCTGCAACTCATGCTGCTTCTGTTTCGGCTGCATTGCTGCCAGAAGAATTACCTCTAGCTGTCTGGCAGCCTGTGAGCGAGTTCAGTGCTCAGAAAAGCGAGAGCTAAATAGCACTGGGGGCGGCACGGTGTGGGCAGATGCTGTACAAGCCTCCCAAGGCTGCTCTGCTACCGCACCTCAGTCCTGACCTGCAGTTAACTCGGCCAAACTGCAAGTGTGCATGCCTGAGAGCGGGGTAGAAGAGGGATAGCAACGTGTACAAATGGAGGCTGGGAAGAGACCAGCAAAGTCATTCCAATTAACTGTCTAACAATTTGATCCTACTCCCATGGACAGCGGTGGCAAAAGTCTCATGGACTCAAATGGAGCAGGAAAGATCCCTAAAATAGAATTTATCCTTGGGTCTCTAGAGGTAAGAGGCTAGCTCCTACAGCCAGCTTTTTGACTGTGACAGGGTTGCATAGCTGGTCTGAAATCAGGTGGTGTCTGACTCCGTTTTCTGTCTCAGGGCCATGTGTCAGCAGTCGCCTTCTGGCTGGTAGGGTGCTTTGAGCCTTTGCTAAATTGGGGGTTTGGCCTCCTAGCCAGACCAATGAGGCCTCCCCTTCCCAGGGAACAAATAGAGTCTAAAACAAAACACACCTTTGCCCCGCCCAGGCAGACTTCACTCCAGTTGATGAAGGGCTGTTGTAGCAGCTATTGACCCTCTGAATGCATCCTTCCTTCACCCTTTCCCCAGGGCAAAACAGTTCTTTGCATTGTGTTGTAGCGTCCTGCTTACAAGCACTTGGTGGCACCATAGAAGAGCCCATGCCTTCCCAATATTGCAGGCCCCTAGGATATTAAACCACGAGCAGCAATCTGCCTTAAACCAGAGACTTCCCAGGGGCACTTCCTGCTACTGTGTTCTCAGCTTTTCTGAATCATCACTCTTGTCCAGGATTCCCCACGCAGTCCTGGCCCTAAACCATTTTTCAACTTTCTGGGAAGTTTCTTCTTAGTGCACCTTGTGACGTTGCACTCCATATGTTTATGGAAATATGCTTTTGAGTGTAAATATAATGTAACTGGAATATGCTTTATGCAAAAGTTCTCTTGTAAGGTATCATTACAAAGCTTATAATCTACTGAGTGTGGTCATCTTATTTGTATGAATGTATCATTCTTGTATCTGAAAATAGGAATATGAAATATAACTCTGAGGTCCTATTGTAATTATGAAAAGTGTGGGCCATTAATGGTGGTTTGGAATCTTAATGGCTTCCATTAACTAGGACAATTGATTGTAAATGGCTCTGTTTACTTATACGCCTTCCTGTATACGTGTGTGCCAGTGAGTGGGTAATGAAATCTTACAGTGACATGTGAACATGTCACATGATACTGGAACAGAACAAAGGGGGCTGCCAGTCATGAGAAATCCCCTAGTTGCCACCTGAGCTGGAACTAACAAGAACTGTACCAGGGGAAAGGATTGGGCCCAGACTAGGAAGGAGTCCAGCCTGTGAAAGAAGCTTATTGGAACATCTCTAAAGGTGATATTTACCTGTATTCAGTTTCTTAATGTATTAGGCTTAGATTTACATATTTTGTTTTATTTTGCTTGGTAACTTACTTTGTTCTGTCTGTTTTTATTTGGAACCACTTAAATCCTACTTTTTATACTTATTAAATTCACTTTTGTTTATTAATTAACCCAGAGTAAGTGATTAATACCTGGGGGAGCAAACAGCTGTGCATATCTCTCTATCAGTGTTATAGAGGGCGGACAATTTATGAGTTTACCCTATATAAGCTTTATCCAGAGGAAAACGTATTTATTTGGGGGCTGGATCCCAGTGGGAACTGGGTGTCTGGGTGCTGGAGATAGGTGACCTACTGAGCAGTTTTTGGTTAAAGGCTGCAGCTCTGGGGGCGTGGCCCAGACCTGGGTCTGTGTTTGCAGCAGGCTAGTGTGTCTGGCTCAACAAGGCAGGGTTCTGGAGTCCCAAGCTGGCAGGGAAAACGGGCTCAGAGGCACATTCAGCACATCGGGTGACAGTCCCAAGGGGGTCCCTGTGACCAAAACCGTCACACACCTGTTTCTAGACCACCTTCCTGACACTCTTTGTCCTTCCCTGCTACCTACTCACAGAACCCACTCAAGTCATGCCTCATCCTTATGTAGAGCACAGAGTGTGCTTTATATAGTCCTGCAATCACATGATCCCCTAGTCACATGGCCCAGGACTATACCTCCCCTTAGTCCCTCTGAACTGAATCTTCCCACCATAGCTTTGGTCTGAGCTGACTGGAACATGCTTGACCTTTAGCCTCACTTAAAAGGTCAGTGCACATCCTGTTAAAATGCCTACCTTTAATCATGCCAGTTAATGGGGTATTATGCCCATTTTTCTTGTGGAGATCTCCTAAGGGAGCATTTGTAGGACATGTTCCACTGCAATTTAATACAGCATAGCAAGTTTTAGTGAATGGACATATCCCCTGAAGTTCATTATAAACTGACGTGGTTAACATTCTATATATGTCCTTGAAAAGGTAAGGCTCAAAATAAAGAGACATTATCAACTTTAAGAAAAAATAAATCTGTTTACACCCTTTATTTATAAGCATAAAATGTTTTGATTGTTTAATATTACGAAAATCAGTTGTAGCAATGGTCTGTAAGAGCCAAACTAACAAAAATTTAGCACTTTTCTTTTATTAGCACCATGCGTCTGAGGATTTCAAAGTGTTTTACAAAGCTCACAACACTCCTAAGTATTATTATCATCTCCATTTTATAAATGGGGAAACAGAGGCTGAAAAAAGTTTAAGATGAACATCTTCAAAAGTGACCTCTAATTTCGGATGCCTCATTATTCAGAGGCCCCGCTTGAGACACCTTGGGCCTGATTTTCAGAATTGCTGAGCTGTCCTCATTGTCCTGACTTCAGCTGGAGTTGTGGATGAAAAATGAGGGCCTAAGCACCTTGCCATGATCTTTCACCATGGCTGTGAAAAAGCCAGGAACAAAACCCAGATGTTTGCACTTTAAACTACTATACATGTTTGGAAAGCCCTATTTAAAGCTTGTTCTTTATTTGTGTCCCCTGGACTTACAGTACAGCCAGCTGCGCTCACTCAGAGCAGTTAGAGTCCAGCATGTTATGCTCTACCATTTGTACTGGTTGTACATCCACATTGAAGGACAACAGCCAGCGGGATTTGATGTAGATTCGTTGTGTTCACAACACTGGGTTGGGTAAATATTTGGTTCCTCAATGCAGAGTATGAAAATAGATAAAGCAGCAATAAGCTCTTTCTTCCTCCAAGGACTGATTAACAAGCTATGAACCTGAGCAGAGTTTTGCATTTAGGGGAAAATTACCTGAGATGTGAAAGTTGGATCTGAACTAACCTAAAGTTCAAGAGAATTCCAGTTTGGATCCATCTTAAAGAGGAATTTGGTTTTGGAGCTGCAGCTGACTTTCCCAAAATTTGAAGATTTGTCATTCTGGATCAGTAAAATGCCATTGCAGATTTGTACGTCTCGTGTTTTGCAAAATGAACAAACACAGATTCATTGATGGCAATTCAGTCGAAGAAGGTGGACAAGATGAAGTGTCCTCTTCACAACTGCTTCTTTACCATGCTCTCCCTAGGTTTCACTCAGGAAACTGAACACTTTAGAAAAGACCTTGTTTAAAATATCACAATGAAAGGTGACCTTCTCCATGAAATTATATGCACTGCACAGTGAATTTATCTTTCATGTGGGGGTTGTTTCATACACCGTGAGTGAATATTTCAGTGTAGATTTCAAGTGCCTTTTTTTGGTGGTGTTGTTTTTGACCAAATAATGAAACAATGAATGCTACATAACCTTAGATAACATCTATATCCATTTCCACAAGCACACCACATGAAAACTGCTGGTACTATAAACATGCCTATTATGATTAATAAATGAACAGTGTGTTGTTTAGTATGAGGCAGCATTGGGCTCTAAGGACCAAGTCTAAAGGCTATTAGAGTTAATAGAAATACTTCAGTGAGCTATCAATCAGGCCCTAAACATACAAAGTCCATACCTATTCCAAAAGATAATCTCAATACATTTTCCCATAGATTTTTAAGGGCCTGATTTTTATAGTGTCCTCAACCTGGCCTCCCTCTTTGCACTCACAATTTTGTATTTGCAAATAAATAAAATACAGTTTTGCAGATGTAGATATCTAACCTCCTGATTTGCAAATGAAATCCAGTTGTTAGACAGCTCAGTGAATTCAGTTGTCTGCAAGTGTCGTTGCCCCCAGATTGTAAGATCTCTGGGGCATTGTATTTGTTGTTGTGTTTGCACAGCCGCACAATGGCGGCTTGGTCCATGACTGAGGTTCCTAGGCCAGGGTCGGCTCCAGGCACCAGCCGACCAAGCACATGCTTGGGGTGGCACCTTGTAAGGGGTGGCCAATCTTGGGGTGGCGAGGGGCACTCAGGATTTTTTTTGTTGTTGTTTCGGCCGGGCGGCGCTGGGGGTGTATGTGTGTGTGTGGGGGGGTGTTTTTGTTTCGGTGGTGTGGCGCTGGGGTGGGGGGTGTTTCAGCGGGGCGGCGCTGCGCTCTTTTTTTTTTTTGCTGGGGGTGGCAAAAAAAGTTAGAGCCAGCCCTGTCCTAGGCAATACCACAATACAAATAATAATTATTCCAGTGCAAAAACAGCGTAACCAGGACTCATGCAACAGGCCTTAAATGTTGCATCTTCCTGTTTTTCCAACACTAAAAATGATGTAACTTGCTTTTATCATCTTTTCCTTCATGTGGTTTAGGGGCAGGAATTAAAGGCTTGTCTCATTTAACATCTGCTAAAACCCAATGGTTTCCATCTGGAGGGCAAAGATTTATGCAAGCTCAGTTTGAAATTTAACTGCAAACTTCTCGTAGAGGTTGAATGTATTTACTCCAAAAAGCAATGATGTCAAGTTTCTACAACCCTCTAATGGCCTTTGGCTCATTTTATTTAATGTAATCACTCCAAAAAAGGATCAGTTTTCAAACCCTTTTTTCCACCCCATCGTGTTTCCAAGATAGTGATATCATGGGAGACCAAGCAATTTCATTGGGATATGGACCTGAGCTTTTAATTGCCTCAGAAAGGGACTAGACAGAGGTATGTGTAAAAATAAAGAAAGTACTCTAACAGTATCAAGCAGCAGCAACATCACTGCCCGAAAGAAATCAAGGAGAAAATGAAGTTTATTTTTATCTAGAAATCAAACAGCTAACCAAATAACATATGATCTATGGTACTTTATATTCCTGTGACATGTTTAGAGAAAGCAACGATGAATATTTTAATTTTACATTTTTCCTTTAACAATGGAACCTCTCCAGTTACACGCCAGATAAATTCCAACTCTCCCAGCCCAGCTGTACACAACAGGGCTCTGCACGCGTGTGTGAATCTGATGTCAAGGCACCCTTGTGTAGGATAGGATACATGCGCACTTCCATATGACACAGGATTTATGCTTACAGGTCTTTGCTCGTCACATTTCAAGCTCCAATAGCTTTTAGAAATCTTGTCAAGCCATTCCTGAAAGTCTAGAAACCTCTAGCTGAATAGCTCACTCCATAGATGGCCAATATGTTCAGAATAAGCTGGAGAACTATTCCTGGCCCTCTCGGGGGGAGGAGAGGGAATGAATGATAATGTGAAATCAAAGCTTGACACAGTTTCCAGGTTATGTCTGGACAGTGAGTCACTGAACAGGAAGCATTTCCCAGCACTGCATATGCTTCTCCCCGCTGCCCTGCCACCAGGCCTCAAACCTGACCAATTCCCAGGGTGAGAGTGTTTTAGTCTCTATGCCCATATAGTCCTTGGCCTCTCCGAGAAGCCCTCCACAGTTGCTAGCTGAGAAGTTGGGTTTGTGTATAATGGATGTACTGTCCTGAGCAAGGATTGCAGTGTAAACTGCCCCACCGCCAGAGCAACCCCAGGAAGGATTGTGCTTCAGAGACACTCCTCCAAAGCAGAGCTGCTCTTTGGTTTACTCCTTGGTCCCATTCCCAGGGCATCAGTGATTTACTGCCAGCCTAGACAGCAGTCAGTGACTAGCTGCGCCACCCAGGCTCAGTTACTCTGGTCAGCGAGCAGAGCTGGAACCAAGACACTGATCATTCCCCACCCCTCCTTGTCAGCTCCAACCACCTTGCTTGCTCCTCTGAGTCCAGACTCAAGGTCTAAGTAGCCCTGCTTAGGCGTTTTAGCCTCTTGCCTAGCATGTAGTCCAACCCACAGTCTAACCCTAAACAAATACTACAGATGTACTACAGATGGGACAGTTGGTCAGTTTGACCGTGTGCTTGATTGCTTGCTTGTTTGTTTGAAAAGTGTGAATTGGGAGTGCTTTGTTCCAGCTGGGCCTTGAGTGGTTGAGTGGGCCTGACTGGTATATAAGGGCAGTCAGCAGCGAACCAGCGAACAGCAGAGGCTAACAGCGGGAGTTTGCCTGGGAGTTCGCCTAGGGAGAGCGCACTGAGGCTTTCATCTGCAGGTTTCTCCGAGTAGTTCCTGCAACAGTTGAGGAAGCTCCTAAGAGGACGGTGATATGGAAGGTGAGCGATCAGCTGTTGTAACCTGCACAGGTTGTGCCATGTTTGTCTTTCTTCCGCAGGACAGAAGCGACTTTGTCTGTACAAAGTGCAAGCTGGTCTCCATACTGGAGGAGAAGGTTCAAGGGCTGGAGAAACAAGTATCGACTCTGCGTTGCATAAGGGAAAATGAAGATTTCCTGGACAGACGTCAGGAGATGCTTCTACGGCCACAATGTTCTGAAGATTCAGAGCAGGCGCAGCAGGGACAGAAGGATTGTGAGGAGGTTTGGCAGCATGTGACCTCCAGAAGAAGAAAGAGAAGCGTCCATGCACCAGCAATGGAGATACAGGTGAGCAATCGTTTCCATGTTCTCTCTACAGGTGCTAATGCGGAGAGTGGACTAGATGGCCCATCTGAGGGAAGGGAGCAGAAGGAGACTCCACCGATTGGAAGGCAAAAGATGCACTGTCCTAGGGATGGGGGTTCCACGACCACCACTCCCAAGAGGAGGAGGAGGGTGGTGGTGGTCGGGGACTCCCTCCTCAGGGGGACTGAGTCATCTATCTGCCGCCCTGACAGGGAAAACCGAGAGGTCTGCTGCTTGCCAGGAGCTAGGATACACGATGTGACGGAGAGACTGCCGAGACTCATCAAGCCCTCGGATCGCTACCCCTTCCTGCTTCTCCACGTGGGCACCAATGATACTGCCAAGAATGACCTTGAGCGGATCACTGCAGACTACGTGGCTCTGGGAAGAAGGATAAAGGAGTTTGAGGCGCAAGTGGTGTTCTCGTCCATCCTCCCTGTGCAAGGAAAAGGCCGGGGTAGAGACCGTCGAATCGTGGAAGTCAACGAATGGCTACGCAGGTGGTGTCGGAGAGAAGGCTTTGGATTCTTCGACCATGGGATGGTGTTCCAAGAAGAAGGAGTGCTAGGCAGAGATGGGCTCCACCTAACGAAGAGAGGGAAGAGCATCTTCGCCAGCAGGCTGGCTAACCTAGTGAGGAGAGCTTTAAACTAGGTTCACCGGGGGAAGGAGACCAAAGCCCTGAGGTAAGTGGGGAAATGGGATCCTGGGAGGAAGCACAAGCAGGAGAGCGCAAGAGGGGAGGACTCCTGTCTCATGCTGAGAAAGAGGGACGATCGTTGAGTTATCTTAAGTGCCTATACACAAATGCAAGAAGCCTGGGAAACAAGCAGGGAGAACTGGAAGTCCTGGCACAGTCAGGGAACTATGATGTGATTGGAATAACAGAGACTTGGTGGGACAACTCACATGACTGGAGTACTGTCATGGATGGATATAAACTGTTCAGGAAGGACAGGCAGGGCAGAAAAGGTGGGGGAGTTGCGTTGTATGTAAGAGAGGAGTATGACTGCTCAGAGCTCCGGTATGATACTGCAGAAAAACCTGAGAGTCTCTGGATAAAGTTGAGAAGTGGGAGCAACAAGGGTGATGTTGTGGTTGGAGTCTGCTATAGACCACCAGACCAGGGGGATGAGGTGGACGAGGCTTTCTTCTGGCAACTAGCAGAAATTGCTAGATCACAGGCCCTGGTTCTCATGGGAGACTTTAATCACCCTGATATCTGCTGGGAGAGCAATACAGCGGTGCACAGGCAATCCAGGAAATTTTTGGAAAGTGTAGGGGACAATTTCCTGGTGCAAGTGCTGGAGGAACCAACTAGGGGCAAAGCTTTTCTTGACCTGCTGCTCACAAATAGGGAAGAACTAGTAGGGGAAGCAAAAGTGGATGGGAACCTGGGAGGCAGTGACCATGAGATGGTCGAGTTCAGGATCCTGACACAAGGAAGAAAGGAGAGCAGCAGAATACGGACCCTGGACTTCAGAAAAGCAGACTTTGACTCCCTCAGGGAACAGATGGGCAGGATCCCCTGGGAGAATAACATGAAGGGCAAAGGGGTCCAGGAGAGCTGGCTGTATTTTAAAGAATCCTTATTGAGGTTGCAGGAACAAACCATCCCGATGTGTAGAAAGAATAGTAAATATGGCAGGCGACCAGCTTGGCTAAACAGTGAAATCCTTGCTGATCTTAAATGCAAAAAAGAGGCTTATAAGAAGTGGAAGATTGGACAAATGACCAGGGAGGAGTATAAAAATATTGCTCAGGCGTGCAGGAGTGAAATCAGGAAGGCCAAATCACACTTGGAGTTGCAGTTAGCAAGAGATGTTAAGAGTAACAAGAAGGGTTTCTTCAGGTATGTTAGCAACAAGAAGAAAATCAAGGAAAGTGTGGGCCCCTTACTGAATGAGGGAGGCAACCTAGTGACAGAGGATGTGGAAAAAGCTAATGTACTCAATGATTTTTTTGCCTCTGTCTTCACGCACAAGGTCAGCTCCCAGATTGCTGCACTGGGCAGTACAGCATGGGGAGAAGGTGACCAACCCTCTGTGGAGAAAGAAGTGGTTCGGGACTATTTAGAAAAACTGGACGTGCACAAGTCCATGGGGCCGGATGCGCTGCATCCGAGGGTGCTAAAAGAGTTGGCGGGTGAGATTGCAGAGCCATTAGCCATTATTTTTGAAAACTCATGGCGATCGGGGGAGGTCCCAGATGACTGGAAAAAGGCTAATGTAGTGCCCATCTTTAAAAAAGGGAAGAAGGAGGATCCGGGGAACTACAGGCCAGTCAGCCTCACCTCAGTCCCTGGAAAAATCATGGAGCAGGTCCTCAAGGAATCAATTATGAAACATTTAGAGGAGAGGAAAGTGATCAGGAACAGTCAGCATGGATTCACGAAGGGGAAGTCATGCCTGACTAACCTAATTGCCTTCTATGATGAGATAACTGGCTCTGTGGATGAGGGGAAAGCAGTGGATGTGTTATTTCTTGACTTTAGCAAAGCTTTTGATACGGTCTCCCACAGTATTCTTGCCACCAAGTTAAAGAAGTATGGGCTGGATGAATGGACTGTAAGGTGGATAGAAAGCTGGCTAGATCGTCGGGCTCAACGGGTAGTGATCAATGGCTCCATGTCTAGTTGGCAGCCAGTTTCAAGTGGAGTGCCCCAAGGGTCGGTCCTGGGGCCGGTTTTGTTTAATATCTTTATTAATGATCTGGAGGATGGTGTGGACTGCACTCTCAGCAAGTTTGCAGATGACACTAAACTAGGAGGCGTGGTAGATACACTAGAGGGTAGGGATCGGATACAGAGGGACCTAGACAAATTAGAGGATTGGGCAGAAAAAAACCTGATGAGGTTCAACAAGGACAAGTGCAGAGTCCTGCACTTAGGACGGAAGAATCCCATGCACTGCTACAGACTAGGGACCGAATGGCTAGGTAGCAGTTCTGCTGAAAAGGACCTAGGGGTCACAGTGGACGAGAAGCTGGATATGAGTCAACAGTGTGCTCTTGTTGCCAAGAAGGCTAACGGCATTTTGGTCTGTATAAGTAGGGGCATTGCCAGCAGATCGAGGAACGTGATCGTTCCCCTTTATTCGACATTGGTGAGGCCTCATCTGGAATACTGTGTCCAGTTTTGGGCCCCACACTACAAGAAGGATGTGGAAAAATTGGAAAGAGTCCAGCGGAGGGCAACAAAAATGATTAGGGGTCTGGAGCACATGACTTATGAGGAGAGGCTGAGAGAACTGGGATTGTTTAGTCTCCAGAAGAGAAGAATGAGGGGGGATTTGATAGCAGCCTTCAACTACCTGAAGGGGGGTTCCAAAGAGGATGGAGCTCGGCTGTTCTCAGTGGTGGCAGATGACAGAACAAGGAGCAATGGTCTCAAGTTGCAGTGGGGGAGGTCCAGGTTGGATATCAGGAAAAACTATTTCACTAGGAGGGTGGTGAAACACTGGAATGCGTTACCTAGGGAGGTGGTGGAGTCTCCTTCCTTGGAGGTTTTTAAGGCCCGGCTTGACAAAGCCCTGGCTGGGATGATTTAGCTGGGAATTGGTCCTGCTTTGAGCAGGGGGTTGGACTAGATGACCTCTTGAGGTCCCTTCCAACTCTGATATTCTATGATTCTATGTATGCTTGGTTTATTACCCTCTCTAGTTGTTTATTTTCACTAATTATTATATCATAGTGAATCAGTCTTGTCAGTGGTTGATTAGAACCAGTTGTTGCTCTAGTTTATTGTTTATGTTTATACTAGATACATTTTTAGAACTGCAATAAAGTGTTCAAACAAATCCATAACATGATTTTGTTTGATCTTTTCCCTTTTCTCATCCTTATTGCCAGCCCAGAGTCTTAGACAGCTTTTTCAAAAGGGAGACTGAGTTGCTTGGTCTTTCTGCAGGAAACAATGCTATTTCTTAGAAACAGAAAGAATTCTGATTGATTTTCATTGGTTTGGTTGGATCAAAAGCACTCAGATAATACAAAAAACATGGTCTTGCCAGCTGAGCAAACAAAAGGTGACTTAGGGCATTTATAACTGTGTATCGTATGTCTTCATTACTTCTTTATGATGCTCTCAAAGTTACTTTTTTCAGCACTGGGTTATTTTAACTTGACAATGTAACTCACATTTATCTCCCTGGTCCTTTCAGCTATGAAGCAAACTCTTCAGCATTCTAGCGTGTTTTTCTCTCTTATTCATTTGCTGTTGCTATTTCTGGAACTCACTATCACAACCTGCAGTTGAGATAATGAAACCCAGTGATCATTCCAACTGTTTTGGCTGCTCTCAACACCTCATGGCATTGCTGGGGCTAAAGAGTCATGTTACTTTGCCAGGGTTGCAGGATAAGGGGGATGAAGATGAGGTACTGCTGCATGTAGAGGGGATTAACTTAATTCTTTCAAGTTGTTATTAATATTTTCACAATGCATAGTGCTACAAAGCCTTATCAGTATACAGTGGTGCTGGAACAGGTTTTTATAGTGGGGGTGCTGAAGGTGGAAACCATCTATTTGGATTATTGCTACCAGCACCTGTAGTTCCGGCACCTATGGCAGTGAAAGATTATGTCCCTGCTCCAAAGAGCTTACAATTACTATCAACTGCAAACATCATTACACCCACTAGTGTTTCCAAGCTGGGCCCTTCATATCCAACCATATATATTTATGCATGTGAATAGTCCAATAGCTTTCTGGGGTAGGGTTACCAACCCTCCAGGATTGTCCTGGAGTCCCCAGGAATTAATCTTTAATGAAAGATTATGTCATGTGATGAAACCTCCAGGAATACAGCCAGCCAAGATTGGCAACCCTATTACTGGGACCACACTTGTACAGAGTTAAGTACAGGCACATGTGTTTGTAGGACTAGGCTCTTAAGCAGTGTCTTCACTAGAGAAGTAACTAGTTGCGACTCACTCAATTGTAAACTATTCAAGACATGGCCATTAGGCCTGATTCTGCTCTCAGGTAATAACTTGATTAAGTATTAAAGGAAGGTAATATAATTAGTGCTAATCCACATGGGTTTATGGAAAAGAGGTCCTGCCAAATAATTTGATATATTTTATTGATGAGATTACAAGTTTGGTTGATAAAAAGGTAGTAGTGTTAAAGTAATATACTTAGACTTCTCTAAGGAGTTTATCTTGGTATCACACATTTTTATTAAAAAACTAGACTATAAAATTAACATGGTACACTTCAAATGGATTAAAAGATGGCTAGCTGGGTCTCAAAAATATAATCGTAAATAGGGAACCATCATCTAGTGGGTATGTTTCTCAGGGGGTCCCGCAGGATTGGCTCTTGTCTGTATGCTGTTTAACATTTTTATCAATGACATGGAAGAAAACAATCATCACTGACCAAGTTTGCAGATGACATAAAAATTGGGGGACTGGTAAATAATGAAGAGGACAGGTCACTAATACATACATGGATCACTTGATAAGTTGGGCACAAGCAAACAATGTGTGTCTTGATATGGCTAAATGCAGACATACATCTAGGAAGAAAGAATGTAGGTCATATTTATCGGATGGGGGACTCTATCCCTGGGAAGCAGCAACTCTGAAAAAGATTTTTTTGGTTGGTGAGGGGTGGATAGTCAGCTGACCGTAGCTCCCTATGCAATGCCCTGGCCAAAATCCTGGGCATTCCAGGGGAGTCTCAAAAAGGAAGAGGGGTTATTTTACTTTTGGCTTTGGCACTTGTACAACCATTTCTGGAATAATGTGTCCAGTTCTGGTGTCCACAAGTCAAGAAGGATGTTGCTAAATTGGAGAGGGTTCAGAGAAGAGCCACGAGAATGATTAAAGGACGATTGAAAGTCCTTGAAGACAGGTTTTCTATTTAACTTAGCAAAGAGAAGCTTAAGGGATGACTTGATTACAGTTCATCAGTAGCTATATGCGGAACAAATATTTGATAATGGGCTCTTCATTTGAGCACAGAAAGTGCTCAAGCATATGGAGCCATGCTCCCAGGTTTTGTAAGACCAATAAAAAATTTGTTATACGGGAAATGGTTTCTGGTGTGCCATGCTTTACGTGGAGCTCTTCGAATGATCATTGTGTGATCTATTTTATGTAGGTTCCTATACTCCCCTCATAATTGTAGTATCTGTGCACCTTCCAGTCATGCATTAAGCAATGTGACTAACATTAGTCACATACAGTTAATTCTCTCACATCCTCTGTTTGCCTCAAGTATCAGTAATGAAATTATCACTAATCATGGAAATATGACACATCATGAAAATCAGTCTCTTGTTTATCCTGAGGTGGAAGATCTAATGTAACACTAGTTTAACCTGTGCAGGACATGAGATGCCTGGGAGACTGAGTGTGGGGTGAAAGCTTAAAATGCTGAAGGCCTGTTTCCTCGAGTCATATGCCAGGTGGTTTGAAATAAAACAATAGCTCTGCACATGGGAAGACTGATCTATCTAGATGGTGATGATCAGTTTTCCACTTTCCCTGCTAATTCACCTTGGACCATTCTGCTAGTGGTTACTGCCACCCACTTCAAATCCTCATCTATCATAATGGTCAAAAATAGAAATACAATTAAAATGGAATAATTTCAGGTGGTTTGTTTGCAAGTGAAACTGCAGCCTTGAGTAACGTTGTGCTTTGAGTGGGGCCCAGAGCAAATCTGGGGCAAGTGGGATTAAATATAAACAGGTACACACCCACTCATATCAATGCAGTTCCACTGGTACAACTGACAGCAGAATTCAGCTCATACCACATGAGTCAATGTCTAAAAGGACTCAGTGAACACAGAGCATGGGCAAAGTAGAGGTAGTCTGGATCGGTTTCAAACTATTGATACGTTTTAGAATACGCTCAAATTCCACATGGACCCAAGTTTCCTAGACTACTTTGGCAAATCGCTAGCTCTACACAGACTAGCATATTCTAAAAGGTCTTTAAAAAGTTCACTTCAAACTGTATGCCAAAAAAGTAGCAGAATAGTCCTTAGGTAGGATGACCAGACAGCAAGTGTAAAAAAAAAAAAAACAGTACAGGGAGTGGGGGGTAATAGGAGGCTATATAAGAAAAAGACCCAAAAATCGGGACTGTCCCTATAAAATCGGGACATCTGGTCACCCTAGTCCTTAGGGGACTACATGCCTGATCCAAAGCCCAGAGTCTTTGCATTGACTTCAAAGCACTTTGGATCAGGCCCCAAAACATTAGTGTAGAAGTAACTGCTTCTAATTAATATAGACATTTTAATGTAAATAAAAACTTAACATGAGCATTTACCTGTCTTTATAGATAAACCTCTGGATGCTGCAGACCACCTTGTTCTGCCTTTAGCCCCCCCAGAACTGTGTTTCTAGGCTGATGGGCTCACATCAGAGCACTAATAAAACATTTAATTTGTACACAGGGGAGAAGAATTTTTATACAACATAAGCCAAATTCTGCCGTTGCTCCAGCATTGTGTAGACTCACTGAAGTCAGTGGAGTGATATAGGATAGAAATCATCCAGAATTTGGCATTATATTCAAAGAATTATTACTTTGGATGGTGTAACCAGGTGGCACTCACATCTTGTGAGCAAGTGCACGTGCCTGCACTTTCTCTCTGGCTTGTGGTGGGTTCTTCAGCAACTCAGCACTCCAGCAAAATCACACAGTCTGTAGGAGATTAAAAACCAAACCCATTCTGGGGTACAAATCCAACATGGGGCCTATCTCAGCACCCTCTGTAAAGTCCTTTTATCTGCAGTCTTATCCCTAGGCTCAAGTCTCAGTCTGCCCAGCAGGGCCAATCCTAGTACCCTGGTTTGGACTGTCTCTGAGCCCTTTCTGGGTTCTCTCAAATTGTCCCTGCTCTTCAAGCAAGCTTGGCCCTGGTGTGGGGCCACTTCCCCCAGGACTCCCTCCCTAGAGACTCTTTGCCTCTCTGGGCCCCAGCTCTCCATCCAGGCCACTAAACAGTTCAATTCCCCTTCTGTGACTGCATCAAAGTCCAGGCCACTTTGTCAGTGAGTGGTGGGGAGGACCTGGACCCACCCTCTACCCCAGGTCCCAGCCCAGGGACTCTAACAATAGCAGCCATCCACTGTGCCCCTTTAACTAAGTTGTGTTGCTGCTATGATTCCCTGAGCCACTTCCCCACAACCCCAGGACATTCTTCACCCTTACCTCAGGGCCTTGAACTGGTTGAGTCCCAGCCACCAGCCCAGATCACCTTCTCATGCCCTCTGGTCTCTACCAGCACTGCTCTGTCTGCGGTCCTTTCATGCCCTCAGCCAAACACACCATTCACACTCTTCCAGCTCCAGCAAGGAAGTGAATACTGCTTTGCACTGTAGCTCTTTTTATATGGGCCTGCTGGGCCTGGATTGGCTACTACCTACAATCCCGCTGATTGGCTGGATCCCACACTGCAGCTTGAGGACTCTCTCCGCTGCCCTTTTCTGAGGCAGGATGTGGCAGGACCACAAGGCCTCCAGCAGGGGGCCCTTGGGGCCTAGTCCACCCTGTCACAGATGGCTACTGTTTCTAGGGAGCAAGAGTAATAAAAATAAGTTATCTGTGACTTAGTTATGACCCCAACAGCAGTGTGTACCATGGACTGATCTCCTGCTTATACAAAACCCAATTTCCCAAAAGACTTGTGGCATTGCCAAAGACCTGGGGAAAAAATGGGATTGCTCAGTATCTGCGTAATGGATTAGCAAGCTAATTGCACCAAGAACTCAGCAGTACAAAGCATTTCAAAGGTAAACTTAACTAAGTAGCACAAGATCACCTGGAAAATTACATCTGATGAATTACACTCCCTTCATGGAAAAAATGTTGCCAGGAAGCTATGTCTGCCACATTGCCTTGTGTTAAGGTGAGCAGCTGTCAGATTTCTAAGAAGCATTGGAAGGCTGCCTTATTTCCATGGATACAAGCAGAAAAAAAATTTCTGGGAGAAAGTTAACCTCAGTGGCTTGACACTCAACCATTTTTCTGAACATCAGGAGTTGCTTCCTAGTAGTTTGCAGACCGCTGCTGCACTGCAGCCAGAAAGAGAGAGAGAGAGAGTGTGTGTGTGTGAGAGAGAGAGAGAGAGAGAGAGAGTCAGCTACATGTTATTGATTACCTATTTCAATTTTAACAGACAGAACTGATTTGGTTGAGTTTACCGTACATTAAAAATATAATGCCACCAGGGCCGGCTCTGGCTTTTTTGCCGCCCCAGGCAAAAAAGCCTTCCACTGCCCCCGGCGGGGAGCGCGGCAGGGGAGGGCGCCGAGCCCGGCTGCGGCCCCGCTCTCCCCAGCTGGCCAGAGCGCCGGGGGAGGGCGGCCCCGCTCTCCCTGGCTGGCCGGAGTGCCGCCCCCCCTCCAGGTGCCACCCCAAGCACCTGCTTGGTCGTCTGGTGCCTGGAGCTGGCCCTGAATGCCACACTACTTTGAACATCTGAGCTGTGGAGGGTCATGTACTTACAAATATCAGTTAATTAAGCCCTGCAGCACCCCATGAGGTATCAGACCCATTTTGCAGATGAGTACACTGGAGCACAGAACGTGGCTTGCCCAGGGTTAGTAAGTGAGGTGGTGGCATCAATGAAAATATAAACCACATATCCTAACTCACTTCCCCCTGCTTCCTCAAGACAAAGGCAAACTTCTCTATGATGAAAATTAGAGAACCATCACATCTATTGATAAGTGCACATATGAACCACAGCACTAGATCTTGTGCTGAGAATAGATTGGATATTATGGAGCTTAGTTACTTTACCACCTTTCTTTTCCTTGGCGCTCTTTATCCCGCTCCAGCGGTTACATTTATTTTCCTGGCCTTATTTTGAAGTTGAGATATAGTCACTCAAAACAGTGTGCCAGTTTGAACCTCTCTGACTGAAATGTTCCATGGTTTTCTCCATTAAGGCCAGATTGTGACCCCTTTGCTCATTATAAGTAGCACTGTACTCCACAAATAGCTTCGCTGGTTTCAGGGGAAGAAATTTGAAATTAAAAACTGGCTTTTTCAGTTTTTGTCCAAAAAAAATGAACACTTGTCAGTTTTAAACAAAATTTTTCATTTTTTAGGGCTTTGGTTTTTTTTCAAAGAAAATTTTTGACAAAACCAATTTGTTTTCATCTAATATTTTCATGGGGGGAAGCAGAAAATTCCTGACCAGTTTTGTACACCTCAGCATGAGGGACGGAATCACAGTCCAGCCCTTAGTCATGAAGATAGTCCTCAGCCTGAAGTACTGAATCACGTTTCCTTCCACAAGGTATTGACCATTAGTGATTCTTTCTATCTGGCTGGTTTTGTAATTTGTCCCCTGGATAGAATGATTTGTTTCTTTTAATCAGGGCATCTTGTGCGATAGCATAAGACTGAGCATTAAAAAGAAATACATCCCAAAGCACCAGAGGCTACAAAGCTGCACAGAATGGCCATAGACTTCACCACCTGCAGAATGAAAGGTAAATCACATTTCTCTTTTCCATGGCCTCTATCAACATAGTATCCGAGCACCTCACTGTCTTTCGTGTATTCATCCTCATAACACCCCGTTATTCCAGTTTTACAGAGTAGAGGGAGACTTAAGTGACTTGCCCAGGGTGACACAGGATACCTGTGGCAGAACAGGGAACAGGATGCAGAGTCTCCTAAGTCCCAAGCAACCATACTAAACCCTGGACCGCTGGCAGCTTTCTTTTACTAACCATACACTCTAGCAGAACGATTCCCTTTGACTGGAAGAAGGAAGGAGAAGCAGTGTGTGAAGTGCTCACATACTACAGTTGCTTAAAGTTAAGAAGTTGCTTACATGATTGTTGGATGGAGGCCAGAGAGCTCCGCACCTTGCAGGAACCCGGTGGTTGCTGTACAATCCTGTGCAAAGGGAGCTACTGAAGCCTTAGCTGGAGCATTGGTACTCATTCAGTTCTAGACAAATAATGACTATCACGAGACTTTGGGCAGCTGATACATGGTAGGAGATGGAGAGAGTTTCATTTATCTGTTTCCAAGACAATATGACCTCAGATTTTGCATACAGATGACACACCTTGTAAAGGTAAAAAAACAAGGGACGTCCCAGAAAAATGGGGCCTCCCAGAAGAAATCTGCTACTGAGATGATTCCTCCTTTGGATAAAAATATAATTGGCTCCCTGTGCCTGGTGGTATTGGCTCCAGCTAACACATCTGTCACCCCACAACTCAGCTGTCCATTGACCCTACTTAATACATCATTGTAATGATTCCCTGCTGCCTTTTAAATTTAACAGGCACTCACAGTAAGGTGCCAAATGACACCAGTTCAAGACATGAAAGTTCAGAGGCACAATAGAGGCTGAATATTTTACAGTCAATGATTTGATTTCACCTGATGGTCAGAATGACAGATAGTATGTAGGACAGTGGCAGTGTAAAAACCCAATAGGATGAGAGGATACCTGCTGTGAATCAAACAGGCTTTATGTGAGACAAAAGGCAAAAGAATGAAACCCTGGGACTGTGTGGGGGCAGCCATCTCAAGCAAGACCTTGCAATGCTAGTTGGACCAGTTCTGGAACACACGCAGATCTCTCTGCATCTGTCTATCACACACACACACACACTCACAAACATAAAATGCCCTGAAAACTACTTAAAGTCACAGAAGTGTAGGACTGGCAGGGACCTTGAGAGGTCATCTAGTCCAGTCCCCGGCACTCAAGGCAAGTCCACCTTATGGTGCTGGAAGGATGATCCTGTGGTTACGGCATGACTCCAGAGACCTGGATTCAATTCCTTGCTGTGCCCCAGCCTTCCTGTGTGACCTTGGATGAGTCACTATGTCTCTTTGTGCCTCAGTTTCCCTTCTGTAAAATGGTGGATCTTTTCTGTCATGTCTATTTACATTGTAAGCTTTTTGAGGCAAGGAGTTTAGCATAGCATGGCACAACATGGCCATGAATTTAGGGCCTCAAGGTGCTATAGCGGTAACAAATAAAAGTAGATTCATAGTGATAACTTTTCTTCTCCTATAATGAAGCCAGTAGGAGAAGAACAGCAGGGTCAGGACCTCCCAAAGGATTAATCTGTTCCTCCTCAGCAGGAGCATCTGATGTTAGAAATGTCCCTCTTGTGAGTGCAGCTTTGAGAACAGAGGCTGCAGAACACAGAGGTGAACTGTCAGCTGAGGATGAAAAGGTGCCCGAAATCCCTAGGACGTTGCTTGGATTGACCTACATAGCAGATCCCTACCTTCCTTTGTAAAGCACATCCTTGGCATATGAATCTGCTACAGCAAGGCTGAACTGCAAAACTCAGATCCAGAGCCTTGTTTCCCCAGAGTTTGTTGGGGAGGGGTTTTAATTCACCCCATTGTCCTATCATGCTCACGGAAGTTTGCACCACGACTAGTACAAATAAAAACTGATACTTCCTGCCTCCTCCTTTCAGCAGTGTCTTCTCCTGTTATCCAAACAGAGCAAACTGGACCTACAGTATGCTGTAGATCTACCAGTCTCGCACCACCCATCACTGAGGTGCAAACATCTGATATCAAGAATAGCAGTGAGCAGAAACAATCTCCATCTACCAATGTAAACTAGTGTAGTACCATTGACTTTAATGGAACTATGCCAATTTATACTAGCTGAGGATCTGGCCCCAAATCTGTAAATCTACTCTTGCACCCCTTCATTCTAGGAGCTCTTATTCCACAGAGGAAAGAAGTGGAGACAGAGGATGTGATTTATATTAATTCATTATCCACATCTGAAAGGAGCTAACAAATTATAAAAAAGTAACAGAAGCGTACCCAGCTGCACATGGTTTTAGTCCAGTTTGTTTTGTATTTGTTAATAATAATTTCTTTTAAAAACTCTCAATTTAAAAAGAAAAATATTTCCCACTGCAATTATTTTTGCAATCCCCAGTCCAATATAATAATAAAATAATAATCTTGCTTTTTATAGTAAAACAGCAGTTACCAATGACAGAGATGTGCTTTGTATATCTCATATAGGCACCTTGGTTATTCTGACATGTAACAATTTTGTCCCCTTTTTTGCACACATGAAAGAGAGAGAAACAAAAAACAAAAAAACCTGTAATCCTGAAGGAATGGTGTTAATGGAAATATTTGTTCCAATATAAAAAGTTACTGCTTTGTATACCGCATGAAAGCTTTTTTTCCCCCTTCTGATTTCTTCAACAGTCAATTGCCAAAACTGAGTATAAAAGCTGGTTTGGATTTGCACCAGTGTAAAACAACTGGTATAAGCTAATGAACATGTATATTTCAGCAGTGTTAGAAAGAAGAAGGAACTTCAGTATGCTGTTTACAATGGATTTTAGTTGTGAGAAAGCAACTTTAGCAGCACATGGTATTTTGCATAACTTAGCAGAAAATGACAGTCCCTCCTAATTCCCACAGGCTAAATTATTTAGTACAGTCCCCTGTTACTTTATGATTACAGTCTGAGTGTTTGTAGTAAAATAATTCATTTCTTGTTATGTGACAGGTTGGTATATTTAAAATCTAAATATGGGCTCAAATCTAGAGGTCCTTACTCAGCTTTTACTCAGGTATAACTCCCATCACATTTGGTCTGAGTAAAGAGTGAATATGACCTGAGCATAGACTTCAATATTTGGCTGAAGCTGCTTTATTTGTACAATAACGGTATAGATGTGTTAGCATCTTATTCTGAGCTCACACTGATACAAATTATGAAAAGTAATTCAATTGAAATCATCCAGTATAAGTGAGATCTGATTCAGGCTGTTAGTTTTACTTCATTCTGACATCAAAGTTCAGAAATGATGCAGAATGTGTCTTCTGTAGTAATGAACTCGAGTTTGTCATTGCAAAAGGGTTATTGTCTTGCTCCTCAGAATGCTAGAGAGATTTCCAAATCTAAGGACCAGTTAGGCAGTCCTTTGTCACACAAAACTCCCACTGAGGGCAGTAGGATTTTATGGGAATGAGGACCATAGAATCAGACTTTCTCACTGTCTTGAATTGTTTCACCTGTTTAATTATACGTATAGGTTAAGAAATCATTTTTCAGTCACAGAGGTCTGGATGGAGATGCAACACTGAAATTGTTCCTAGACCATGATAAATGTACAGGCTTGACTGTTCACCAATGCTCTTTGGTCAGCTATAGCATGGACAAAAGCAAGAGACAGGTAAGGTATTTTCTAGGTGGAGTAGCTGGCATCAGACATATAACTAGTTATTTGAGCCGCTAAAATTGTCTCTGATATAAAATATGCCTTTGGTCAGACTGACTTTATTCCAGTAGTTTAGTCGGTTGACTGCTGCTGTTTGTTATTGTGGGAGCGAGCTAATCAATTGCCAGGGATGGAATCTTGCAGACAAATGGGAATTCTCTGTTGCAGCTGTTGTCATTCCATGAGCGTAAAGCTATAGGGGAGTAAGAATAAGGAGTTAGTTAAGGTTTTAAATGAAGGTGTGATCACATGATGAAGGACAAAATTCAACTCTAAGTGCCTCCATGAAGAAATGACATACAATGTATACAGAAACACCAAATTTCCTACACAAAGGAGTTTGTTTCACCCCCAAACCTTAGCTCTGAAGAAAAGTCTTGTCAAAAGATTCTGTAATACAGACACAATTCTGACAATATACTTTTGCATAGACATAAGACCATGCTGGCTAGATATAGAGACTATTACAGTCTTACCAGACCCAGCCCTGGATACAATTATTCATGTATGTATGTTGTGATTATTCCTGCGCAGATTCCCATATGACAAGAGAAAAAGACTTATTTGTAATGCTCCTTGTCCTAGTCTACCCTTTCCTCAATCCTGTTGTCTCCCTCCTCCCCCTAGTGACTGCATCTCTGCTGGTGTCTCTTTCCAATAATATATTCCTCTCATTATTTCTTTGGTCTGGAAATGTCTCAGGACTTTGTCTTCACGTACAGCGTTACAGCAACGCTTTCCGGTCAGCATAGTTAATCCATCTCCCCAAGAGGCGGTAGCTATGTTGAAGGGAGAAGCTTTCCTGCCAACATAGTGCTGTCTTCATGAGGGTTTAGGTAGCATAACTACATCGCTCAGGGGTGTAGATTTTTCACTCCCCTGAGCGATGTAGTTATACCGATATAGGTAGTGTAGACCTGGTGGGGAAGCAGGCAAGCTGGTGTCTTTATACTGCCTTTGATTGACAGTTCTTTACCTCCTTGCTTCTTGGGGAGGGGCCAAATTTCCTCCTCTGCAAAAACAATATGTTAAGATACTCATGCTGCCAGCATCTTTTTCTTATGCATAGAAAAGGGTGAGCCTGCATTTCACTGAGTTTATTTACACGTGCTTCCTGGAAAGCGTGGTGTACAGCCTGAGGCCCAACAGTGAAATACCTACCACTGTTATATCTGTACCAGATCTGTACACAGTCCTCCTCCTCTGGAATAGAGTGGATCCCATCATCTGGCTGGTTGCCATCCCAGTAGTTATAGTCATAGGAAGAACCATCTGTCCATTCAAAGTGGCCTTCCTAATAAACATCATCCGGAAATTAGGTGGGGAGAATGGAGAAGTGCTGTGATTTCAACTGAACCTCTGTGGAAGTGTGGACTTCAGGATTGGCCAACAGAATATTCTCTTCTCCCCTGTAGAGAGTGCCGTCATCAATCTGACCTCATTCCTATGTCTAGATGGCAAAAACTAGGTCCATGCTGAACAAAGGCCCTTCTTCTATTGAGTTTTGCACTCTGCTAGCATATCGTTTAAGATCATAGAGTACGACTACACTGCAAAGAAAAACATGCATCGAGTCTCAGTTGATTCGCCCTCATGGGGCTTGGGCTGTGGGGCTAAAAATAGCAATGTAGACATTCCCCCTTGGACTGGAGCCCGAGAGCCTCTCCCTCGGTAGGTATGAGTGCCCAGGCTCCACTTCATTGGATTTCCTTTTGTTACTGTGTAATTTTTGAAAAGAAGATTTCAAAAGTTACAGAGTAAGACAAAGAAAAAATGAAAAAGGGGGGGGGGGCTAGACATCATTTATTGTATTGCACTCAACGTGGGTGCTGAAAGCCATTAAACCAAACTGCAAACCCTGAGTATGATGGAAGCCATGCATTCAGTTGCTATTACTTCAAGCCTGGGGGTGCTGGACTCCCAGTACTCACTGTCCTTGTCCCCTACCTGTACACCCCCCCCCCAAAAAAAAGAGTGGAGAAAGGAGGAAAATGTTTTGCAGAAAATTCACACACATGCAAATTGTTCTGTTTCAAACCATGTCACATGGAAACAACTTTGAAATTGCAACATTTATCATGAAATAGTTCCCTTCCCCTCTTTTAAACTTTTATTGGCTACCTCAGTAGTTGTGGAGATTGAATTATCCTCTAATGTTCATAGGTCACAGCTGAAGCATTGGAAGGGCAATGTGGATAAGCAGAAAATCTTGCTCTCCAGGGCTGTCAGTCCAGCACTTTGTATTATAGTCAGAGGGAAAAAATTGAAAGGTGTAGAGGGAAAACAGAAAATATAATTTTGCCTTTTATGTGAGTCTGATGAAACTGGCTAAGGGTTACATCTCAATGAGCTCCAGGCTGAATAGATTTCCAGTGCTTTTTATGAGAAAACCTGTTTGTATGATGGTCAAGAGGAAAAGCAGGCGGTAGCTAATGTTGTAGCGGTTTCTCACCTGTCTTAGGTCATGAAGTCCCATCCAGATATCGGTGGGTATTCCAGGCACTCGGCTGTTTACCAGGTCATATACAAAGACATTCTCTTCCCAGCTGGTAAAGTACCATAATATGAAATAGTTAGGAGGTTGGTATTAGTGAAATTAAGCAAACACTATCCCTAGGCATTCAGACTGCAGTTTGGCACATGGGACCCAATCTTTGAAATTGTCCGTGGAAATTTTGAATTCATTTTCTTAGTCTGTGTAAGAGGATGGCTTAGTGTGGCAAAACCCAGAGCTGGATGGAAACGCAGGGAAAAATACATGACAGTGATTTCAAATCCCCGTCCCCTTTCAAAATTAAAAAATTCTAACTTTCAAAAATTCAAAATCATTTCACCAGCTGTAACAGCAAGCAGGAGGTGTGGTAACGTAAAGCATCTACTGCCTATGCTCTGCTGGAATGGTGTGAAATGAACTCAAGCAGGTCAATGAGCTTCCACATCTTAAACCAGTGCTCTTCACTATTTCTGAAGTGGGGCCACTTTGGCAAAAAACCTTCCATTTGAGAGCCACATCAACCCGACACAGATGGTTGAACACTCTGAGTTCTTTGCTGGTTGATATGGTAATATTACTGTTATTGGTAATATTGCTTGGGGTGAAGGGCTGGGAATCGGGGTCTGGTTCTGGGAGGGGGCTTAGGGCTGGGGCAGGGGCTTGGGGTGCAGGAGAGGGTGAGGGGTGCAAGCTCTGGGAGGGAGTTTGGATGCAGGAGGGGACTCCAGACTGGGGCAGTGTGTTCGGGTGCAGGAGGGAGTATGGGGTGCTGGCTCCAGGAGAGGGTACAGAGTGCAGGCAGGGGGATGGGGTGCAGGCTCTGGGAGGGGGCTCAGGGCTGGGGCAGAGGCTTGGGATGCAGGAGGGTGTATGGGGGGCTGGCTCTGAGAGAGGGCTCAGGGCTGGGGCAGGGGTTTGGGGGGCTGGCTTCGGGAGGCTGCAGATTGAGTGGTAGAAGAGCTATTCAAAACCTGTCCATTGAAGGGGCAGCCCTTACTTTGGGCAGCCCCGGCCCCACGCCGCTTCTGGAAGGGGCCAATGTGCCCCTGTGGCCCCTGAGGGGGCATGTGGTCCTGTGTGCCACCCCTCTCTGCAGGCACCACCCCCACAACTCCCTTTGGTCACAGTTCCCCATTCCCAGCCAATGGGATCTGCAGGGGTGGTGCTTGCAGGCAGGAGCAACGCGTGGAGACCTTTGCTCCCCCACTTTCCCCCCGGGACCACAGGGGTGTGCTGGTCACTTTTGGGAGCAGCGTGGGGCCGGGACAGGCAGGGAGCCTGCCTTAGCTGCAGCCCCACTGCCGCCACAGAGCACGATCAACAGGGAGATGCACTTAGAGTCCATTGGAGCCGCCCCTGGCTCACCCGCGTTGCAGTGAAGAACACTGTCTTAAACCATCAGGAGTGGCTGGGCCTTGGGATGGAGGAAAAAACCTGGAAACAGGACATGGCACAGTGCATAGGTGCTGACTTCCCTCTGCCCGGTGGGTGCTCGATCCCCTCACCCCACCCCCATTCCACCCCCTTTCCCCAAGTCCCTGCCCCTGCCCTGCCTTTTCTCCGCCTCTTCCCCTGAGGGTGCTGCATCCCCTCTCCCTCCCGGAAAGTCCTAAGCGCCGCCGAACAGTTGTTTGGCGGTGGGGTGGCGGGAAGCGCTGGGAGGAACGGGGACGCGGTGCGCTCGGTGGGGAGGAGAAGGAGGCAAGGAAGGGGGAGTTTGGCTGCCAGTGGGTGCGGAGCACCCGCTAATTTTTCCCCGTGGGTGCTCCAGCCCCGGAGCACCCATGGATTCGGCGCCTATGGCCTGGTGAATGCCCTTTCGCTCACTAGGGACCTGCTTCAGTACTCCTTGACATCAATGAAAACACTTCTGCATTACCTCTCTGGCAGTTTTCAGTATTAGCCTGTGGGGCGGGGGTGGGGGGGAGAGAGAGAGAGAGAGATTCTTGAATTTGAGATGAATTACAGATGTGCCCATGTAGCAAAGTCTTCCTCTGATACCTGGATGTTTAGATCCAGCATTTTGCTTTGGGCCCCATTTCTAATCTGGGTTTGTGAACTGTTCCATGAAACATGGAGTGGAAAACCTTTCTATTTTGAAAGTGCTGAGTCAGACAAAATTGTAACAAAAATTGTTCCCTTGAAAGCAAAGCCACCCTCCTCTGTCCAGGGACTGATTAGTATAATGGGTACAATGTGTCTGCAGTTGTCAGAGTGGCGTCTGTTGTAATTGAGGGCCAAATTTTCAAAGAGTCTCCAAAAATATGACCATAAAATTGGCTCAAGCATCTGGTAGGTGGTGTGCAGTTTATATGCAAATGCATGGGGTTTGCATGCACATTCACACGGCCTTTGGAAAACGTGGCCCTTTAAGTTATTATATTGTACCACTACAGCCAAACCCAGGGTGATCCAAATAGCTTTGTTGTAACACAGAGCATAAGGTGACAACTTGTTATTTATGTTAATGTAACTAAACAGTGTTACAGACCATGGCCATTTCACAAGTGCCTCTGGACTTGACTAAGAGCAATAGCGATAGATCTGCTTCAGAATTATTGGTTCTACCACTTGAGCTAAAGGAGACTCTCTGATAGACATCTAATTAATACAGTTGAGGAGTTTTGATTCTGTCCATTAGAGGGCAGAGATACACATGCACACTAGCTAGTGCATTTCAATACAGATACACAGAATTTACGACAGTGGTACATTTGGCTTGAATGGGTTTGTTTTCTCATAGGAAGGTTAAACTCCAGCTGAGGAATTACTTATATATTTATTTATTGCCGCAGACATCGTTTAGCTGGACTTTGACAATGTTTTAGAAACAGAATTATTTGATTCTTACCTGTGAATCGACGCTAATTTGGCTGATTTTATGCCAATGGAAAATTCCGCACAATAGAGATCGGCTTCAGCCCAGGTTTTATTGACGGGAAAGTATCTGTAACAGTACCCTTCATATTCTGTCCAAAACAGTGGGCAGGAGTAGGACTGAATTGGCTCTGGCATAGCTGGGGAGAAAGGAAAGAAAACTGGAAGTGCATTTAATACACAACAGCTGCGGGGCCCCCGGAAATGGTGAATGTCTCTGTTGTTTAGGACCTGTCTCCTTGTTGGCTTTACAAAAAACAAAAAGAAAAAAATTCCCCCAAGGGCCTAGATTTTCACAAGCAACTGGGGACTTTGGGTGCCTCCATTCTTGGATATCTCCTCAAAATATCTGAATTTCAGAGGATGGGAGCTCAGCACTTTGGAAAGTTTGAGCAGAATTTGCCATTTTTGAGTAGTCCAAGCAGGGAAGAAAAATACTTTTGGATGCTACCATAATATAAATATTTACTAACCCTATTGTACATTTTCCAAGTAGGACGGAAGTGACACTATGGAGTTCTGTAGAGGTCAGGTCTGGGCCCTTTTTCTCATTCACATCAATGCCTGGAAAGAGCAAACTTGTAGGAGAGGTTGTACCACCATTGCAGATAACACAAGGACGACTCCAATCAAAGGGACCAGGGGAAAAAAATGGGGGCAGTGGTGGGAAAGGGATACATGCAACTTAATGCAGTAAAAGCATTGAAAACAGTGTAGAAAGATGCCAAGAAACATTCTACTCTAAATGGTCACAAAATACAAGACACTGAGGGTGAAATAGTGAGCAGAACTTTAAATCCATCAGTCACATTTCTGGGAGATAGGTAAGAAGGTAAATAGGGCCCTGATTCAGCAAAAATATTTAAGTACATGCTTAACTTTAAGTACATGACTGGTCTTGCTGAAATCAATGGAATGATCTAGGTGCTTAAAGTTAGATGTGTGCTTAGGAATCCTGCTGGACTAGGGCTTTAATCACCAGGACACATCACAGAAGTTGAGAAAGCTCAGTCATCTCCATCCAGTCTATCTCCTTGCCAGTGCGGGATTGTTCCCTGCACTAAATTCATTCTTGAGTGCTGTCCTTTGTTTATTTGGTTTAAATCAATGGACTCATGGAGCACTAGTCATCCTTCACAAAGGACGAGTGAGCTCCCAGCTGGAGTGACCACTGAAGACTTGGAAAAGGTAGAGCCGAGGGCAGCAAGGATGAAATGTTTCAGGTTTTGGAAAAAGGGGGAGGAAAATGCTGCTGTTGTTCTTTAGAAAAGAGGAAGCACAACTAATGTGTATGAAATCCTGAGAGGTCCAGCGAAGGTGGATGCCTCAAAACTATCCAAGCAAATAACAGGCTCAAAACCCAAAGAGTTCAAACTGAAGCTAAGAACGGATCTGGTATTCAGGGACTTCCAGGGGAATCATCTTTACAATGACCATAATTAACCTGTAGAACAAAGGCAGCAACTGAAGCAGCAAGTATGAGCATATTAAAAAGGGGGGGGATTAGCCAAGTCCAAATCATCACAGGGTATAAATGCTAGAACTAGCTGGACTGAGCTCCTTCCTCCCCAAATGTCACTACGTGAAGCTTCCTTTGGCAGTCATTTTGCACCACATTTCTTTAGTTCCTTCCACCCAGGGCCCTCAAAGCATTTTACAAACATCAGCCGATTAAGCCTCACAGAAGCCCCCTGCTATAAGCATTACACTCAGTTTTCAAATAAAGAACACCTAAGAGGCAAAGGTGCTCATTGATGATAACACAGGAAGTCGGTGCCACAGCCAGCACTAGAACCCAGCTCTTTTGCTCCAAGGCCTGTCCTTTAACCATTACATCACCATTCCTGAGTACAGAACATAAAACTAGCTCTGGTTATAGATCAGCTCCCCAGAAACTGGGAGACTTGTCACAGTCTGTGGCAGAAGAATGACTCAGATACCGGGAACTGACTGTTCCCAGCATTTCAGCGCTCACAATAGCACTGTGAATCAAACAGCAGGCATTCAGGGGAACTGGAGTGCTGTGAGTCAGTCTCTCCTGCTGACCCAGGGTACTATATGCCTCCATAATGTCAAATATGTTGAGCCCAGTTATTTCAAGTACTGCAAAACAGGCGCTATTTTGTGGCTTATATAAACAGCTACTTTTTCATTGCCTTTCTCTGACAGCCCCAAGCCTCCACCAGCACTCTTCTGTCCCTTGAGCTCAGATAAAAGATAATTATTCTTCCTTTGTGGTGACCCTTCCCCTTTCCCCTCCAGAGCTCTTTAGAGGCTGTATCCTGATACAAGTGCTCTTGGAGCCAGTTCCAGTCATTATCAGCCCTGAGAAGTGCCATGTCTAGATAACTAGGGTCAGTGAACAACTCCGATCTCAAGAACCAAGTAACATTGTAGAGATGAACAAGTTGCTTTCAGAGCATTGCTTGGGCTATGCAAAAGAGCTCTAGTCGAAAATCAGATCGATACCTTGAAAAATGGAAGCAGCTTTTTAAAAATTGTAGCAAATTTTATTCAGTTCATAGAATCATAGAATATCAGGGTTGGAAGGGACCTCAGGAGGTCATCTAGTCCAACCCCCTGCTCAAGGCAGGACTAATCTTATTAACAGCACGATGCAATGTTTATTCCCATGGGCCACATCCTGCCATCGTCTCACAGAGAAAAAAGTTCTCAGGGCTACCTCACATCCTGTTACAACAAAACCCAAGTGAGAGAGGGACAGAAGTATCAAACACCAATGAACGGAAGTGAGGGATCGGCCTCCAGCCTCCACAGATCCCAGGACAGGAACCACCGAATAGCTGCAATCCACCCTGGGCTCCACCTTCCCTCACATGTACTGATGGGTCAGTCATGGAATATAGGTTAGTGCTGCTTATAAAACTTCTGTGCATCTCAGCCTAGCTGTCCACAGGGTCCCTAGCCTCCCTCCTTACCTACTCCCAGAGCCCCTCAGATCCCAGGGAAGGTGGAATTGCCAGGAGAGGCCTCAGTGAGTGATAGGGAGCACAGCACACCAGCTTTGCTGATTCTATGCGGGGCTCTTCCACCCATTCATTTTACTTCTCTTTGCTCCCCATCACACCTCACTACAGGGTCCTCAGCCAGGCAAACTATTGATGTCCATAGGCATTTTAGCTTGAGGGCCAAATCCAAAGCCCTTGGAGAGCAAGAGGAAATCTCCCATTAATTTTAGTGGGTCTTGAATTAGATGTCAGTGGGCCCCATATTCTGATTTTATATATATATTTTTATGCTGCTGATGTAACTTATTACCAATTCCAGATGTAGTAACATTGGCTTGATACACGCTTCTTCCTGCTCGCTGTGGGTTCAGTACAGCAAGGTGGTGAGGACTCCTGTGGGTTGAGGACACCCCCAGCTCCTCAGGAACACTCAGCACCTGGAAGGACTCAGCCCTGCCCACCAAGCATTTAGAATACCTTGGGTACTTAATTATTGGCTGGGGTGACTGGAGACACTGTGAGCTTCACGGGCAGCCTAGTCATTGCTATTTTTGGAACGCTTGTTAAAAATGGCTGCGAACTCTTCACCTTTAGTTGCATGACAGCACAATGGACAAGCCAAAACCAGCAGCCGTCTCAGTGTTTCGCCTTTTCATGTCAAGTGTTATGGGTGTTTGTTGTGTGCTGGTTCGAAATTTCAATTAGGGTCATTTTGGCTTCCCTGAAATTTCATGAGAAAATTGTTCCCCTTGATAGAAATGGTTGAAACTAAATCATCAGACCAAGGTGTTCATAGAGGCTTTTGATCTCCTACACCATTTTCCCGACTAGGTGTCATTAATTTGATTAGCTTCAGTGAACAAGAGGTGCCTGGAGGATTTTAAGGTTAAATATAGCAGAAAAGAGAACAAAGGTAGGTCAATGCTTAATTAGCATCTTTCTGTTAGGTCAATGTAGGAAGCCTTTGTACTCTCTTTAGAAGAGGGATTATTATTCTTAAATTCACAGGAAATAACCAAGGAACCACTTTTAAGCTAGAACACTTAGGTCTACTTTTATTTTCAAATCTGTCAGATACAGTAAGGCAGACAAGCCCACTTCTCAGCAGGAAAACTTTAACCAAGCCCAGCCGGTCAGAAGGGTATTTACTAGTATGAAAAACAAGGGCAGTGCCATTGGGTCAGTCATATCAATTTTCTACATATGAAACGACGTCAGCAGAACACCACTGTAACCACTGTCTGACCTCCTTGATAAAATGCTTTGAGATCTCCTGCCACAAAGAGCTTTATAAGAGCTAATCCTTTATTATTTTTATCATCATTAACGCTTTCACTGAGAGAAGAAGGATCACCTGTGGTTAAGGCTGTGGCCTGGGACTCAGGATACTGGGGTGCAATTCCTGGCTCTTTCTGAGTGACCTTGGGCAAGTCACTTAATCTCTGTACCTTGGTTCTCCATCTGTAAAATGGGGATAACAATCCTTCCTTTGTGCTTCAGCTGAACACTCTATGAGGCAGGAATGGCCTTTTACTCTATGTATTGACAGCATCCAGACAACAGAGGCCCAACTGTGATTGAAGTGTCTAACTGCTCAATATTTCCAACCAATATTTTCCCATGATGCTACTGAGAAAGGAAAACCAACAACAACCTGAGCCCTACAGAAATCTGCTTCTCAAGTCATTTTTTTCATAACAGCTTCAAATTTAAGATTGGAGGATGTTTCTGTGATAAAAGTGTGTAGCTCTGCAATGTGTGTAGCCCAGGGTCTGGGGCAAGACTGACAAGTGATGTCCATTCTGGTAGCATTCCTGGCACTTCAAAGCACTCTCAGAGCATCTTTTCAACAGCAGATATTACCAGATATTACTTATGCTGGAAGGGCTTGATTTCATCATGGGCTATGTATTTATCAGTAAGAGTCTAAACCGTAAACAAGCCATTAATGCCCTTAAATAGACGACTTAGCAACTCAGAAAAGAGGATTCAGCCAAAGGGAGCCCTATGGCTACCAGAATGTATGTGTAGGGCCCAATCAAATTCACTGCCATGAAAAACGCATCACGGACCGTGAAATCTGGTCTTTTGTGTGCTTTTACCCAATGCTATATAGATTTAATGGGGGAGACCAGCGTTTCTCAAATTGGGGGTCCTGACCCAAAAGGGAGTTGCAGGGGGGTCGCAAGATTATTTTAGGGGGGTCATGGTATTGCCACCCTTACTTCTGCGCTGCCTTCAGAGCTGGGCTCCTGGCCAGCAGCCGCTGCTCTCCAGCTGCCCAGCTCTGAAGGTAGCACCGCCACCAGCAGCAGCGCAGAAGTAAGGGTAGCAGTACCTCAACCCGCCCATACAATAACCTTGTGATCCCCCACACAACTCCTTTTTGGGTCAGGACCCCTACAATTACATCACCATGAAATTTCAGATTTTAATAGCTGAAATCATGAAATTTACTATTTTAAAAATACTATGACCATGAAATTGACCAAAATGGACAATGAATTTGGTAGGGCCCTAGTTATGTGGCTTTAACTGTGCCTGCTACAGAGATTCAGAGACTTCAATAAACCGTGCTGTATTGCAAATAGCATACCTAGACTTCATGAGATTAATGCTCTTCTGGGGCCCAATCCTCAGAGCTGCAGAGCAACTTAAACTGCACTAAACTTGCTGGGTATCAAGGGTCCCCTACCAATACTCAGGAGGCACTGAGCACCTCACAGGATTAGGGCCCTAGAGTAGATTGAATGAGAGAAAACTCCCTTTACATGTAATGATCAACTGACTTTCTGCTATGGAAACCATTCCTGGATCTCTGCTGGGACTAGATGCCAGCAAGTGTGTGTTCTCTCTTACTTCTTGTACATGCAGTTAGTGTTGTCAGGATCAAGGGGTAAGCACATTTTTGGGGAAAGGGATGTTAATTTTTCTTCTCTTTCCTCTAAAGTAGTCCTTTTGATTTTTCATCTCATTTAGTTTACAGCTTACCTTCAGCCACAGGAATACTTGTAAATATAACATGAAAGCATAGAAAGACCTGATGTTCCATCAATGCCGCTCCACTGCCATGTTCGATATAGAGAGAGGGTAAAATCCTGACCCCACCGAAGTCAATGAGAGATTTGCTATCAGCTCCAGCAGGGAGAGGATTTCCCCCAGAGTATGGACAAAATCAGAGAAATGAGAATTTAAAAATGTTTGGAGTAAGGAACTGAAATGGATTTTCCAGAAGAAAATCCCAGTCCGAGAATGCTTACTCACTGCCTTATCTGCAATGGCCTGCAGAACTGAGCCACGTACATGCTTTCAGCAATTCTCCCAATTCAAGCAACACATCAGGCATCTGTTAATTTATTATTTATTTCCATTTTGGAAAGGGTTGGGGACGCACCATCACGTCTTGGTGCGATAGATGATGTTAAGCAGGATCACAGAAAATGTGCACAATTGTGGAAGGTGTGAGTATGCAGGGAATGGGACATATTTTACAAGCTCCACAAAACAATTCATACGAAGATTTGGCACCATCTTCTACAGACGTAACCTAACAATAACTATACACTCCCAGTGAGGATACAAAGTGCCACCCTAAGATAGATCTGTAATACCTCACCAGAGTAACTTTTCTACATTCCCCTTACACTACACTCGTTTTAACCTCTCCCTGTTGTTGAATAAAACACACTGCCAAAGGATAAGCACCAAAAGAGGAGTTTATGATGGATAGAAAAAAAATAAGCCAATGTCATTAAGTATTACTGAGAAATTGTATGTGAATAAGGGCTGTCCTTAAATACAGACACCAAAAATTACATAGGGTGTCTTCAATATTATTATCATGCAAAATATTTAATTTGTATGATTATTTGCCCCCTTTCATTAGATGACTGCTTTCAAAACAAGCAGGTCGTGACAAGGCTTTATCTTAAGTGGGTGTGTGCGCAAGTATTGTACTCTGAAAAAGTCTCTTTGAAGCCAGCTGCTCCTCTCTTCTGCAGAACGGCAGGGCAGAGTTGGAAGGGAGTGGTGATCAATGGTGAGTGTGGAGATTATAGATTATCCAGGCAACGGACTGAAACTTTAATTGTTCTGCAAAAGTGTCACAACCTCAGAAACATAAGAGAATTTTTTGTAAATATTTTTTTTCAAAATGAAGTTATTTTTATGGAATAAAATGCTATGGTATTTGTATTTCAAGATGTAAAAATATTATAGTCAATTCTGTAGATCTCCTGCAGCACAGAAATACTATACATCTAGCTGCAACCGGATAGGAAGCATCTTTGATTTTTCTCTCCTCAATTAGTTTTTGAGGAAGCTCCCATTGATTTGTTGCCTGGCACCAAAGCCAAGCGTGTGGTAATTATTTTTCTCACTAGTTCATTGAACAATACTTATTGGGTGAGATTCTGCTCACAGTCCCATGTAAATTTAGAAGAACACTATCAAAGTGAGTGTAGTTACTCTGGAATTACACTGGTGTAAATGAACAGAATTTGGCTTATTCTATCCAAGTAAAAATGTACCGCAAACCTGGGTAATACAATGAAATCACAAAGCCAGTTAAAATGTCATTAAAATACTTCTCTCCCCTAAAAAAGTACACTTTGTGATTAACTGTAGAGAAACTCTTCAGCCAGCTGTATGTGTTTTATATGATCTAATATGTAGAGGGACAGTTCTCACATATAACTTCACTTTATGTTAAAAAGGGTGAATAAAAGAAACTTGGCAAATCACTGTTCTCTGCTTTTTGCACTTCCACAGAAAACTGAATATCCAAAGAGTCACAATCCTTTACAACTTGCAATTGCTTTATTAATTATTATTGAGTGCAATTACTATTGTTTGGACTAAAAATCAGATTAAGAGCATTGTAAACATAATGTAAACTTCTTGGCACCATTGTACAGGACCACATATTGTTTATAAGATTAAACTGAACATGCCTCCAAAACAAAGAAACAAAGTCAACAGAGAGAATGCTTCAACATACTGGAACAGAAAAGATCAGCATTACTTAGTAATACATCTTCCCAAACTAAGCAGATTATTGAATTTACAAGTTTGGGTTTTATGGAGAAGTTAGCAAAACTGGTAAGGAGAATTGCATACATTACAGGATGCGTTTGTAAAAGTGCCTGATTTTAAGCCATCAATAACCTAAAGTTTACTCACCCAAACCACAGTCAGTGATTTGCACTCACCTTGACTGATTTTAATATTTGTCTGTGGGAAAGCCTGGGTAGAGAGCATAACCATTGAGAAGAGCACATAGAAATCCCATCTGATCACCATCTCTGACTGAGGACAAAATTTCATTTCCAGGTGTGCAGAGAGCCAATGACATGAAGCCTTTCCTTAGTTCGGAATCGCCTTGCTCTGTTGCTGAGATTCCTGGAGCAGATGTGAATATACTTTTTACACTGCACCCTCCCCCGAAACTCCAAACTTTCACAATGACATGCTAGGAAGGCTGGCCAAGCTCCCTCCAGTGTAATATCACACTCTTCACAACAACCAAGAGCTTCCCAGCTGAGACATTACAGAGAAGCTGCTACATCCCATTTCACTGGCAGAAGTTAGTTGCTTTAAACCATTTTTTTCCCCAAAAGTTCTGGTGAGGTTTTAGAAAGCAGGCATGCACACCTCCTAGTCATGAGCCTTTAAATGTTAAGTTCTCTATTCAAGCAAACCACATCCCCTTTCTGCTTTCATGGCTGCTTCTTGAGAGATTTTGTTTGTGTCTATTGACTTATCAATGTTTTATGCCACTCTTAGCACTGCACGGCAGACGAATGATAGGTACTTTCTGGCAATACAGTCCTACATTCTGGAGCAGCAGCACTCAGAATGGGACCTAATTGGTTAAACCTTACGGTTCGGTGCTGGAAAGATTTGTAGATTTCACATGATGTACAGAAAAGTCACAACTTCAAACAAATAATAATGGTGGGGGAAGTCTGTGTTAATATCAGCAAAAGATGTACCTAACAAGCAGCCCTGGAGATATAGGCGTGCTAATTTAAGCCTTGACACTGCAAGTTCTCCCAAATGGGTGGACCCTGCACTCATATGGACCCCCTCTGAAGTTCAACCCTATTAAAGTTAATGGATTTCTGCATGCGTTCAGTGGGTCTGCCTGCATGGAGCAGCTTGCAGGATTGGGGCCTTATGTGGTGTATTGAATATTTTTTTTCAATCCATTATTCCTGAATTTTATAAAACTTTTCGGAATGCTTTCAGCTCCACATAGATCGAGACGCTAGAGCCGGAACCTGTATCTGCCTGCAGCAATGCATACAGCTATGCACGAAGCCATGGGATGGCCCAACCCTCCACCTTTGTTTGACCTCCAGCCTGAAAGGCTTGAGCAGTGAATGCAAGAGCCTGCTGGTTATTAAGGAATTACATTCCGAGTGAAGGGCAGGCTAAGAGCCCCAGGGGCTGTCTCTGACCATTCTAACTGGCCATCCGCGTTGATATGGCAGCATTGCAAACTCACACTTCGAAGCCTGGGCTTCCCATCACAACATGGGTAATCACTTCAGAAGACAAGAGGGATATTTCTCCCTCTAAAATGGAGATACAGAGAGAAAACAAAAACCGATCATCAGGTCACGCTTCCTTTCATTCCATTATTTATTTATTTTTATATGGACTCTGTAAACAAAGTGGTGAGATTCATGAGCATTTGGAGCTGACGTGGCCATGTTGATAGCCAAAGAGATGAAAATGTCAGCCCATGGGCCTGATCCTGCAAAGGGTTGAGCTCTGTGGGCCTGATCGGAAACCCTTTGGAGCTCGATTCCTAATGGCTTTTGGATCAGAACCTATATGCAGTTCGAATTCTCCTCCCACAGCAGATTTACACCAGTGTAACTCCATTGACTTCACTGGAACTACTTGTGATTTATCCGGGGTAAGTGAGAAGAAAATCAGGACCAACAACTTGGCTTTTCTTTTTGTTGTGCAATGAACATAACTGACCGAATTGGACACACACCTGAGTCGGGCTAATAAGTACCACCTCAATATACATGGCACAAATAAATAGATCTTTATTTTCAATAAATATACACTCTCCATCAGACCAGACAATATGCCATGAAAAATGTACAGAAGCATCCAACAGAACAGACAGCTTGATTGTAGCTAAAACTCACTCAGTGGTTTGAAAAACTACCTTGTTTAGTACATAAAACACAGAAAGACCCACTGCAGCCTGCTAAGAAGGGAATTAAAACCGTGTGTTGTTTTGGGTGTTCTTATCTGCAAAACCTCCCAAAGCAGGATCTTTTGCACAACATAAGAAAGGTCTTTAAAACTTGCCATGGCTTTTCCAGAACACACTTTATTGAAAAGGTTTATTTTGCTATATCATATTCTATCTACTATACATACAGAGATTGCTATATTAGAGTGGCAGGGTCTCATTACTGACATAACATTAGCTCCATGTTATACATGGTTGTATGTGAGGGTCTGTGTGTGTAACACTGCACATGCACACACACAAACACATACACACACCCAGACGCACAAAGGCACACATACATACTAACAGGAGTTTAATTTTGTTGAACTAGTACAAAGACAAAACTGGAGTTAGAAGTGATTTTACCACATGTTCTATCATTTAAAAAATAAATACTCTAGCCTATTTACCACATTCACCAAAGAGAACACACAAATACTTACATCTCCAATAAAATGAGTCATGGATCGGTACTGTAAGGGTAGCGGAGGCAACTCAAAAAGTTTCCAGTTAACTCAGAATCTCCATAGCAGATCAGCCTATAACCTGCTCTGCAATACGTTGGAGCAGGTAAAGAACGCTTCTGCGTTAATAGTGACCTTTTGAATAGTCTCCAATATAATGTACATGGATTAAAAACAGTGGTGTGGATGCAGCAGATGATGCAAGTAGTAACAGGTCCAACAGGCCACATTAGCAGTGACCCTGCGAAAACAATGGGCACATGAACAAGTGATACATGGTTTGCATTATGAAGATTCACTGAGGCACGTAGGCTAACGCAGCCAGTTTGTTACCAGCAGCTGTAACAGTTACTTTCAATTCCATGGAAATCACATGGGAGCATGTGTGGGTTTGATTTTTTTTCCTCAGTTGTTTGCTTGTGTTGGTGATAAAGAACCATTCTCACGTCACCTCAAGAGATGCTGGAGAGACACGATCACACTCAGCCCTGGACCGCAGGCTGTGCCATTGCTCCACGGCTGTCCGATGGGAATTGAGCATTCGACGCCAATGGTTTGACTCTGGTGAGCCTGTCGAATACTGACCGATCACAATCCTTCCAACAAAGTCATTGCTGCTTTTCACGTTGTGGCCATAAACTGAAGAAACAGAAACGAAAGCGGGTCAAGATCAACACCTACAACAAACATCCCCATCGCATATAAAGAAAGCCGCCCTTCTCTCGGTTACGAACACCACATTCGGTGAGTGCAGAAATCCCACCAGGCAGCTGGGACCATTTTAAGATCCAAAGAACCGTTTCGCAGTTGGAATTGTACAGGAATAAACCCAGGTAAATTGCAGAACTTATGTACAAACCAAGAAATCCTCATATCCCCACAGCACAGCGAGGAGCAGAATAACACAGCAAAGGAAGGGGGAATCTAGAGCAGTCAAAAAAGGAGCTCAGTAGGAAACCGTCCTCAAGAGTGAGATCCTGGCCTCACGGATTGGGGAGTTTTGCCATTGACTTCAATAGGGCCAGGATTTCATCACTAGAGAATAACATCAGAGTAATGCAGTAAGGGAACAACCCAGAGGCCACTGAAATCAATAGAAAAAGACTCCTCCAGACTTTGATGAGTTTTGGAGGAGGTCCTAAGATTAGCAGCATCTTTGGCAGAAGGGAAGAAGGAATCTTCCTGCAGTAGATGTCTGCGGTGATCAAATGTATTTTTGTATTAGACCATATGCCACATAGAGGACATGGACAGGGCATGGAATATGGTATGTAAAATTCTGGTTATTGTATAGAAAAGACTTTGCAGAAATTGTAAGCAAAATGCCTCAGCATTTTGGCCTATGAAAAAGGTTATGCAGACCTGGTTAGCTGCTTAGAAAAAATAAATGTTATTTTATAGATTAAAATAAGATTCTAATCTGAGATGGATACCTTGGTGCCAACAATTTAGAGCTTGTTACAGTGGTATTTAGAAAACAGAGAAGTAAAGGGAAAACAACTAGCGCATACACAATTACAGTAGAATTTTTTATGTAAAAAGAGGTTGAGATTTTGGTCCAAACACACTCTAAGGATGAAACAGGTAAATATAGTGAAGGATTTTAAGTGAATGGATGCTATATATACTCCTTTCATTTTCTAGTTGCAAATGTGCTAAATAAAATTACCAGAGATCTCAATTTACAGAAAACAATCAGACATGACCAGGCTGTCCAGTGTGATGTCTATAAAGGGCCAATTTTCAGTAATTATCACTAGAGCTACTTGTTAAAAGTCCAGCTAAGCAACAAAGAGGGAGGAATAAACCTAATATCCTGTTCCTTCTATTAACCTCCTCTAGTGGAACAAATGGCCACCCACAGCAACAGAAATCATAATTATGCAATTTAAAGGCATGACCCTGGAAAACAGGGAGCACTCCCGTGAGATTGGATTGAGGGCACCCAGCAGCTTGCAGGACAAAGTCCTCCATCAGTGCAGCAGGAAGGTGGGTGAAAGGGTTTGAGAAAACCTACGGCTTTGTCTACACTAGCACTTTTGTCGGTCAGAGGTGTGAAAAAACACACCCCTGACCGACATAAGTTTCATCAACAAAAGCGCCGGTGTGAACAGCGCTATGTTGGTGGGAGATGCTCCCTCCTGCCGGCACAGAGTGGCTACACAGGAGACCTTATAGCGGCGCAGCTGCAGCGGTACAGCTGTGCTGCTGTAAGCTCCATAGTGTAGGCATAGCCAAAGTCAGAGGGTTCCCAGGCACTGGCTAGAATTGGAAGGATCAACAAAAAATCTTTAAAACTGGATGGATTTCTAAACTTCCAGTACAAAGTGATGCAGAATGTAACTCTTACAGGGGATTAATGGAGGCAAGTTACCAAGCACTGGATGCTCTATCCCTATTCCCTACAAGTGTCTTTTAATGATTCTATATTTGCTATTATACTAACACCACTCTGTAAATATGCTAATTAACTATGTATAATGTACTGTTCTTAGCATGCAACAGGGATGGCCTTTGGCTTGTAAAACAATCAGAGCCTGAAGCCCTGGGCTTCCCCTTTTCTGTCCTTTTGGCTAATACATCATGCTGCCTCAGGCTGCTAACTCAGGACCCGATCTGGCTCCCATCAAAGTCAGTAGCAATATTGCCATTAACTTCAGCCGGGGCAGAACTGAGCCCTCTGTTCATGCCAGTGTGTGGTCACATCCCATTTAGGTTACACATTCTTAGTTTACACCGTTGGCATTATTCGCTTGTTAAAACAGGAGCAAGCAGAAGCAGGGGATTGGACTGAGGTAGTGCCAGGAAAAGGGTTGCATATACAAAGTGCCATCTGCATAAGGGGGAAGTTTACTCAGGAATAGGGTGACCAGACGTCCCGATTTTATCAGGACTGTCCTGATATTTGCTTGTTTGTCCCGCATCGCGACCGATGTTCGGTCGAGACACTGGACAAACAAGCAATTTTGCCCTCCGCTCCCGTGCACAGGCGGAGCCCGGAGGGGCTTGTGTCCCCCCCCGCCCCGACTCCGCCCCCTCCTTCCCCCATTGGATCCCTCCCCAAATCCCTGCCCTGGCTCTACCCCCTCACTGCCCCTATTGGATCCCTCCCCAAATCCCCACCTCTTCCCCAAGCATGCCATTCCTCCTCCCTCCCAGGCTTGCGCTGATCAGCTGTATGGCGGCACAAGCGCTGGAGGGAGGCCCGGGGGACGCAGGGGAGCGCGGGGTGAGTGAGTCCGGCTTGGCCCCGAGTGCAGGCAGGAGGGTGGGGCGGTACCTGCAGGGGCAGCCCCAGGTCCGGCCTAGGGAACCGGCTCCCTGTACGCGCCCATGGGTGGGGGTGGGGGGGAAGCAGCTGCCCGCACCAGGACTCCGACGGGGCTTCACCTCCCGCCACGTGGAGGCAACGGCAGCCCTGTTCGTTCCCCTGCGGGACCCGAGCAGGACGGGGGGGCTGGGGCCTGCTGCCCCCACTCTGGGGCCACCTGCAGTGCTCTGCGGGGCAGCTGGGCACGGGCCGGGCCCGGGCACACTCGGGGTGACGGGATTGCGCCGCCCCGCAGGGCGGGCTGTAGGGAAACCCCGCCCCGGGGCAGAGGCAGCGGCAGTCCCGTTTGTTCCCCTGCGGGACCCGAGCGGGACTGGGGGGCTGGGGCCTGCTGCCCCCACTCTGGGGCCGCCCGCGGGATTGCACCAGCTGGGCACCTTCCCCTATGGGGGGAGGTGGAGACGAGGTGAGCTGGTGCATGGGGGGCGCTCCGGCGGCTTTTTTTTTTTTCTTTCCCCCTCCGCCGCCCCCCGCGTCCCGATATTTCAGTTTTGTCATCTGGTCACCCTACTCAGAAATCTCCAGACAAAATTCCTGACTCGTCATCACCTGGGGAACAGGGTTTTGCAAGGACAGGGCGTAGACCTGTCCCTCTGCACTGTTCCCTGGGGCCTTCTCCCCTCATGGCACAGGTAAGCACAGCTTACATACCAGACCCTAACACCCATGGAGCAGGAGATACAGCTGCAACTATCAACGTGAACTCCCACAGCAGTTCCCAGTGGAGCTCTGCCTCAACCAGCAAGCCATTCCCTCTAAACCTGGAGCTCTCCGAATGCATGATGTTCCCTAGGGGGAAACAGATAATAACGCCTGTCTATAATGCCAGCTCCCATTTTCTCTGATACTTACGGTATATCCAGATGTACCTGATGTTCTATCAAACTATTCTGGAATATTTCTAGTTGACACTACTAAAATGTATAAAAGTTTTGTCTCTCAAACTCTTGAGTCCCAGTTTAGAAACAGTTAACGTCATTTTGCTGAGCCTGTGCTATAAAAACAATATGAGGGGAGGGCAGTGTTTGAAAATTCCACTTTAAAACTCTGAATGCCTTGTGTGTCTTTAAACTACAATCAATATTTTAATTTGATTTATACCCCAAGACAGGAGGTCAGATTCTGGTCTCAGCTACACCAGTGGAGATCTGGAGTAACTCAATTTGCTCTAAGGGAGCTACTGCAAAGGAAGGGATGGCGTGATGAGAATCAGCCCTGTTTTCTGTGGAATGGCCATGCATGCAAGGCAGAATTTCAGACTATCCATCTCTTTAACTAGTACACAGCCTGTCGGAGTTATTAATGAGCTCTCATAGAAGCCAATGCATCTCAAACATACCCACCAGGACTATGAGAAATGCCTGAAAGATCCCAAGGGGGATTTATTATCTGACAGTAAACAAACATTATGCAAAAAACAACAACAAAAAGCCCCCCAAAAACACCCTCACCCAACTTTTATAATGATATTTTTTTCTCTTTGTTTCAACAACGAAAGAGGAAGCAGAACCCTGAGACACAATACCATGTAATTGTGGATAGGATGTTCTACACTAATTAATCACAGCACAGATTAGCAAATGCAAAGTATTCCAGGCAATAAAAGGTTCCTTAACAATCAGTTAATGTTGGGACTGTAAACTGAGTAGCTGAGTTCAAATGTGGGGATCACTTATTGTTCTGGTGATGCTAGGCAGATTGGATTGCTGCGATTTTATGTGCACTTGCCTTTTAAAGTACATACATTTCAAACCATTTTCTTTAATTCCAAGAGAACTACCTGAGGGTACAGCACTCATCTCCCAACCTAACTACCCAAAGGAGAATTCCAGTGCTTATCTGGTAGTGTCAGATAATTAGCATATTGAATCATTAGGGTAGCAATATGCTAATTATACTACAGCTTACTACTATCATTATTAGTACTGCTATCATTGGTAGCACTGGTGCAGTTTCACGATTTCTGAAAAAAGGGAAAAGAAATTTCCTGGTGTTCACCTCCAGAATGGATGTTAGACTTACTTCAATCAGGTGGCATTTTAGGACTGCAACAGATAGCCCTGTCCTCTACTATAATGTCTACAAACAGTCTCAATGAATTCACATCTTGAGATAATAAAGGCTGCTGCTTGCTAAGATAAAACATCTTTGTCTGCCAAAAATTCAGCTCCATTTATCAGTCCATGAGCTCATTTTAAAATTCTAGGCAGTTCATCATTGGGAGCTAATTGTTTTATTCTACTGTTAAAACTGTCAGCATTTGCTTGGTAAACCATCTGTAATGGCTCAGAGGAACAGAACTGCTTAACAGGCACCACCAATCAGAAAGCTCTAAAGATACAGCTGTGAAATTAAGCCTCTTTTTAATCAGATCCAAGCCCTGAATTTCTTTTCCTGCTAATTTTGTTTCTTACAAGAACAGCTTGGGAAGGGAAATTTGAAGACTCCATACACAGGGGTAAGAGAAGCTCAAAATAAAAATGGGGTCTTTGTAGACTGCACCAGTCGTCCAGCAGATTGTACCAGTTAGATGTGTGATAGGTTTCCCTCACTGGGTGTATTTTATAATGTGCTTCATCTCTCAACTACAGAGGAAGAAACTGTTGTTCATTACCTGCTTTAGAAGTAGAACTTCCTTTATAAGCGTGCCAATTAAGCACTGCCTGGTACATTGATAAGGGTGTGCTAGCCATTCTCTCTTAGTAATTGCACACACAGAGGGTTGGTTTAAAGGGCAAACAGCACATGCTCTCCTTTCCCAAGGTGTATATATACTCAGAGTCCTGGTGAAGACTCTCAGCTACTTCAGACATGGTCATTGCTACGTTTGTCCCATTATACACACTTGTAGGTCTCTGATCTATTTATTCACATTAAGAGAATTATAGTTTTGCCAAGATACAACACAAGCCACAAGCAACCCTAGCTGGCACAGTGAGGGGAACAGAGTTGCCACCTCTGCAACAGGAATTATTCTGGCCAGGCAAGATTTCACAGGGAGAGATGAGAGAAGCTGACCAGCAGCAATGTGTGCATCCACTATCAGACAACTAGCAATTGCTTCTAATGGCCACATCCGCGCTAGCTGAGGAGATAGAAATGTCCCAGACACACAGACCGCACATCTTTGGGAAGTTCTGAGTGAGCCAAATGCCCTGTGTACTATGGATACATCCAGCCTTCCTGCCTTCAGGCCTGGGGAAGAGGCTCCAGATGCCCTCTTTCCACCTCCCTTATGCACTAGAGTAAAGCACATAAGCACTCGTAATTGGGATTGTTTCAGATGAGGCAGCTCTAAAAGAAGGCAGGACTCCACCCAAAGGAGGTGTCCAAGTAGTGCACATTCATTTGTTAAATAACACAAGGTCACTGCAGGCCTAGAAGATGGGATCTCATAGACTCATAGACTTTTAATGCCAGAAGGGACCATCATGATCATCTAGTCTGACCTCCTGCACACAGTAGGCTACAGAACCTCACCCACCCACTCCTGTCATAGGCCACTAACCTCTGTCCTCAACACTTGATTTAAAGACTTCAATTAAACTGGTACTAGGTCTGCAAACCTGATAACCCGGCAGGGCTTTTTAAAGCATAAAATAAAGTACTTTTCTCATCATCTGGATTTCCCCAAACTCAGCCAAGTTCTGGTTATGACCAGGTGGACACTTATTTTCCATTTTAGTAATCTCTCTTCCTAACAGAAATTGCACAACCGGATCTCATGAGGTATTTCTGCATGATAGTAGTCATTGCTGTGACAACAGCATCCATTTTGAGGCCAAGATAGAGCAAAAAGCAATTAAAAAAGAAGAGATCAGGTGACTGGACATACTGTGCTAATCAAACTAATTCCTTCTGTATCTGCACATACCGCAGCCGGCCATTGAAGAGATCCACTCTGGAATAAAAAGGTTCCCCTTACCCTTTTAATGGAAATGTTGAAATATACATGAAAATTGGGTTCGTTTATGTGCACTAAAAGAGCTGCATTTTTAAGGATGAACAATATGGTGCAAATAACAATTGTATATTATCTATTTACTTGTGTTCTTCCTAAATGCTTTTTTCCTAGCTAAAGTACTGATTGGACTTCGTGAACTGTGATGAGGTTGTCTCCAAATTCATTGTGAAGTATGGGGACCAACGGATCCAGCCACGTAACTCCTTCCTCCGACGAGCCCTCCTGTCAGTACTCCTGATGACATTGCATGAGTAAGGGGTTGCTGGATCATTTCCTTAGGCCAGTGGTTCTCAAACTGTTGTACTGGTGATCCCTTTCATGTAGCAAGCCTCTGAGTAAATTATAAATTTACTTATAAATTAAAAACACTTTTGAATATATTTAACACCATTATAAATGCTGGAGGCAAAGCGGAGTTGGGGTGGAAGTTGACAGCTCACGACCACCCATGTAATAAACTCATGACCCCCTGAGGGGTCCTGACCCCCAGTTTGAGAATCCCTGCCTTAGGCCCACCTCGGCCTGAGTAGCCAGGCCAGGCACTGGGCAGATGCGTGGAGAGACACTTCCTTCCAAGCCTGCAGAGTAACTGCTGAATGGCTCTAATAGGCTACTTCAGTGCTGTGCATGTTCCTAATGCAGAGCCCCATGGTACTGGCCATTGGGAGATTCAGGCAGCAGCACATTCCCAGCCATGTTCCTCTCCTAGCCAGCCCACGCATTGCCCCCACCAGTCCTCTCTCTGCATGCTGCGACACAGGGGTCCCTACAAAGCTGTGTGCTGGGGAGCAGCAAGGGTAAGCACCCTCTGTGTGACATCTCTTGTCCCCTGTGCATTGGAACCATACAGCTTCACTGCTAAGAAGGCCTCAGTGCATACAGGGGACAGGGCAGTGTGTTTGCCTTAAGTGAATAGGAACATTTCACTAAGGTCACAACTCCATTTGGCACAGAGCATTTAATGGGACCTATGCACCCATGCCCCCCAGTGAAGTAAACTCGCTCCTGTGGCATTCTCAGACCCTGTAGGCCACATTCTCAAGAGAGCTCAGCATGACACACACCCACACACCCGCGGGGTGTGTGTGTGTGTGTGGCTGAGCTCTTGTGAAAATCTGCACCTACTGTCACAATGGGAGCTGGTGGGTGCAGAACTTTCTCAGACCTAGTTTTGTGTGCCCACTGCCCTCTTCAAAGACTCCTCCATGATCTCACTGGTCTTCTAAAAAAACACATGCAGACAATCGTGTCTCCTGATCACTTGCAATTGCTTGTCATTTGGTAAATACTGTTAATGGTTTAAGGAGGTTTCTTTCTTACAAGGCCAGTTAGCTTGTGGGCAAAGTGACTCATTCCAGCCTCCTCTAGCTACACAGATGTAACTCAAACTTGTGCATAGGCTGTGCCGGTGTAAGAGATGACTTGCAAGGCAATTTACCCAGGTTTCAAACTACAATGGTGCAAAAAGAACCCAACAACGTAGGCAAGGCCTAACTGAGAAGTGCAATAAAAGGGAAGGAGAAAACCCAAATGACATATTTATAACAACAGTCCCCCAGCTAGTTGCATATAGTGCCTTTAGCTCCAATACTATTAAAATAAACGGTTGTTTAAAACACCACAGTACTTTGCTCTTCTAGAGGAGAGACGGCTCTTTTTTGGCTCACTCTCATTTTGAAAATACACCCCATGGAGTGTGCATAGTGGAAAATGAATCAACTGATGGGGTAGAAAGCAGATAGGATTAGCGAATTAGCTACTTATGCACTCCAGGCTCCCTAGAAAACCAATGGAAACGGTACATAACTCATTAGAGACCTCTTCAGTTTGCATTAACATAAAAATCAAATCCACTGGGCTCAGCATCTTTGCCACTATGTAACATTAAGCTGGCTTTCGCATCCTGAATATTTTGCCTATCCAGTACAGGTCTAAGGGCATGGTCCTGCCATTCTTGCACAGACTTGCATGGGATATCATTTTGCTTATCAAACAAGACTTTCAATTTAAGCAAGTCTTATTGAAAAGTTGGATTGGAAAGCATCAGCAAGCACAGATTTTAATACGTTGGTATTAAAATATAGATTCCGCCTTTGAATGATCATTATAGTTATGAAATAATCTGCACAGAGGTCCTCATTCAGCAAGGTATTTAAGTATGTGCATAACTTTAAGCAAATGAGCAGTTCCACTGAAGTCAATAGGGCCATTAAAGTCAGTGGGGCTATTTACATGCTTACAGTCAGGCAGAGGCTTAAGTACCTTGTTGAGCTGGGGCTGTAAACATATAGATATCCTTAAAAATATGTCATACTGAGTTATTTAGCAATTACTGTATCAAGCGCTAGGTATAAACAAGCAGGAACTCTGCTGCCCCCTGCAGGCGAACAGGTTCAATACCCAAGTAACAAAATAATTTAAAATTAATAAATGGAAATTATTTATTAAGCGCCTGATCTCAAAAGGTGCTGAGAACCCACAACTCTTACTGAAGTCAATGAGACTTGTAGGTTCTAGTCAACTTCTCTCAGGATCAATCCCTAAATCAATTACATAAAGAGATGCTGTACTAAACTGTTTAACTCCAAAGGAAAACAATAAGAGAAAACTATGAAATGAATGAATCCTTATGAGTTTATCATCCATGTTATAATTTCAGTAGCTTCAGGAGTCCCTCCTGGCTTCAAATGAAACGTTTTCCCTCAGTTACTCTGAATTCCCCATTAATTTATCTCTACCGTACATAATTCATTTCCTATCAAATTTTACCAAAGTTTTGTTTAATGTATTTGCTTTCACATTGCATATTTTAAAAGCCTTTAAATAATTAAGCGCTGCTTTGTGCACATCACATGCACACATCTGCCACAACAAATTGCACCACAACTCTGACAATACACCCAGTATGACAATGGAGCCAGTCCAACACTGCCCTGTGGCCATTTCCTACCTACCCAAACATAGCCAAACAAACTACACGGCAAAAGGAAACCAAAACAGAGTAAGACAACCCTGACGTTTTTCTATTTTTATCAGTACAATATAAACCTAATTTTTTCCCAAACTTTATTTAGCAAAACTCCAGTTTCATCTTTTAGTTCCCTGAGGCTGTTCTGGGTGAGACCACCTGCTGGTTATGCAAATCATTTGCTTCAAAGCTATATAAGAGTTTATTATATTTATATTATTGGTATTACAGTAGCACCTAAAGGACCCAACTGAGTTCAGGACCCCACATGTTAGGTGTTGTATAAACACATAATAAGCAACATTCCTACCCCAAAGAGCCTACCAAAAGATGTGAGGTGATGAGTCATCCCCAAACTAGAGTCTGATCCCGTATGTGGCTGAAGTCATTCCTGTGCCAGGCTCCAGCCAGTCCACAAGTCAGGACCTGACTCACAGGGCAGGTATTTAAGCTTCACAGGAGAAACAGCAACTCAGTCTGCCCAATGTAACTTCATGGTTTTGAACTCTCCCTTGCCTGATAGTGGTGGCAGACTCCACAGTCCTTAGGCTGCACCAGCCCAGTCCTGTCCTGTCTGTGCTCCAGTCCAGCTCCCAGCCCTATGCTTGCTTTGTTCCCACCTGTTCTTGATTCCTTATTTCAGCTCTAACCTCTAGCTCTGATTCTCAAACTGACTGCAATTTCATCCACCACTGGCAGGCATGACCCTCCACATCTCGGTTTCTGACAGATAAGCAGACAAAGGGTGGGTTCCCCAGAAGCAGGTCAGTGCCAAGACTAGAACCCCAGTTGAGTCTCCTGACTCCCAGTTGAGTATCCTAACTACCAGACAACGCTCCCGCTCTGAAATGGGCAGTGCTCCAGTTAGCACAGCTTCTTTAAAGCCTGCTAACATTTTCTCCTTTACACTCCTGAGCACCTGAAACCTTAGGCTAAATAGGGATGAACTGTACTTCTGAACTGCTGATATCAATATTAAAAAGCTAGTTAGTGTAAAGAGCATAAAGTTAAGAATACACAGCCATGACAGGACACTAATGTTATGCTACTGGCGAACAATGATGAAGGTCCTAAAATAAAGAGCACCTCTCCTAGTGCAATAAGCAAGATTACAGACAGACAAAGTTGTTTTGTTTTTTAAATGGTTTATAAACATGATGTTGGACTTGGCGTGGAAAGTCCCTTGAAAACCCGCATGTGAAGATGACAAAGAAATAGTGACATTTTAAAGCCACAATGCTCTCTAACTCCTCCCCCACCCAAATAAATTAAGGGTTATGTTGATATACATATATTAAATTATGATACTGAAATATAAAGATTAAGAACTGCTACATGGTAAAATTAAGATCGTAATTAGTTATACTTCAATAACTTATAATTATGGACTGTAAATGAGTTTAGATGAGGTAACACTTGTCTCAGGCAATGCCTCAGCCTTACTTTGTCTGGCTTGAGTGTTATTTTGCCATTTTTTCCCTCTTACATAGATTTTCTTAAATAATGCTATTGCTGGCAGGACAAAGGGGATGGTTTGTTCATGGCATATGTTGTGTTTTGGGTCAAAAGCAAAGTTAATTAGCCTGATAAATATACAAACCTGTAATGCTCAAAGTCCTTTTCCTGGGAAAAATAAGGGCAAGATGACATGAATACATAATACAATGAAAATGGTATAAACAGCAAAAGCTGTGCAAATTGATACTTGCTCATATGTACAGTATGGTTACATAAGACAAATGCTTAATGCTAATTGGAGAAAAACTAATGAATATGTAAATGTGGAAACATATGCAAATCCAAGCAAAGGAGGGGCCCTAACTGGAGAAATAGCAGACTAGAAACTGAAGGAATGAGACAGAAGGACCAGACTGGGATCGGATGCATCAATGACTATCGTGAAGTAAAGAAGAACTTCCCAGTACCCCAGAATTCAGTGACATGGGCCCCTACCTATTCCATCTTAACTGTTTATCATCTGGCATAAATATATGTTCAGACACTACAACTGACAAGGACTCTGTCTGCATTTTATAAATAAAGATGAAAATTTAAGCCTGAATAGGGTGGACTCATGACTCAGTTTCCCACCTTACAGTGCCAACAACTGGTTCACGGATATGGAGCAAATTCTGTCTTCAGCTATGCTGAGGCAACTCTATTGAAGTCAACAACTTCAGTGTAACTAGAATTCAGCCTATATCATTTATCAGAGAAAAAAGAAAATCAGAGACAAGAGGCAGTGGTTTGACATTTATGAATTTGGTCTAAGTGAGTCTGTGAACTGAATGTAAAATTCATTTCCCAGAATTTTCCTTCATTAAGCTACTCTCTGCAACATCTGCTAATGTTAAACTGCAGATGGAATTTTAATCACTATAGCTAGTTATTTAACCCTTGTGCTAATGTTGGGTTGCAGGGATTGATGGGGCAGAGAGTGCAATGCTTCTAAGCAATATGTCTCTATTATCCAGCTGCTGCCTCCCACAGGATAACAATACTAACCAACTTAAGGAAACTCTGCCTTGGCAAAATTATTTCCCGCTTCTGGTCCTGCTGCAAAGACAGCCCCATATATTGGCCTGCACAGCATCCGGACAAAAGAAAACCCAAAATATGAGATTGCACATGGGCTTCAAAAAAAAAAAAAAAAGGTTTGCCTGCTGGTGTATGAAATTGGTCCAGTAAAAGATACTACCTCACCAACCTTGTCTCTCTCATATCCTGGGACAAACATCGCTGCATATTTGGAATGTGAAATTCAGGCCTGGCCCTGGGAATTCCCTTATTGAGCCTATAAAAGTACTGCACCGGATTTTGTGGGCAACATAGACTACCATGATATTGTTATGAGCTCGGTGAAACCTCGGTATGGGTTAAGTTAAAACCCAACAGACTGATAGGTGTGAATTCCCCAGTCAATTAACATAACTAAGCATAAGGTTGATACAAGACTCAATTAATAAAGAAGTAGCAAGGGTAATATAATTAAAGCTAATGAACATGAGGTTATGGAAAATATCAAGTTAATTTGACAGGATATATTTTTTTGATGAGATTACAAATTTGATTGATAAAGGCAATAGTGTTGATGTAATACGTTTATACTTCTCTAAGGTATTTGACCTGCCGCCACAGGATATTTTGATTAAAAAACTAGAACAATATAAAATTAACATGGCACAGATTAAATGGACTAAAGCTGGCTAATAGATATGTCTCAAAATATAATTGTAAATGGGGAATCATCATCGAGTGGGTGTGCTTCTAGCGGGGTTCCACAGGGATCAGTTCTTGGCCCTGTGCTATTTAACATTTTTATCAATGACCTGGGAGAAATATAAAATCATTACTGACGAAGTTTGCAGATGACACAAAAATTGGAGGAGTGGTAAATAATGAAGAGGACAGCACACTAATACAGAGTGTGACAAAGTTGGGGAATTTTGTAGTGTTTTACATAAATAGGGTGTGCATGCCTCAGTTTCCCTGTGTGCTGCATGTTTAACAAGGTGGTGGGAGAGGGTTTGTTGTTGCAGATGACCAGGTGTGACCCTCGCCTAGCAGCTGAGTCCCCAAACAAGAGGCCCGGCCCCGCTTGGAAGGCAGCCAGTTCTGACCAGTGGGAGGACACTGGTCTGAGGAGAGAGGACCCCGGTGACCTGACCAATCAGTTCCAGCCAAAGAGGGAACAAAAGACGGAGGAGAGAGGGCCCCAGTGACCTGTTTACCTGGGACGGAAGACAAAGGACAGGGGAGGAGCTGTTGGGGTCGGTGATATAGGATGCCTCCGCTGGAAGGAGGGGTCTGCTGGACTAGTGAGAGCAGCTGTAGCCCACCTGGATACAGGAGAGACCTAGATGTACTGTGCTGAGGAATGCTAGGCCTGAGGGCCCCAAAAGTTTCCTGTGCTGGGTTCAGATGCTCAAGAAATCTTTCTGTTTTACACTGGCTGAGAGTCACTCCAGTCTAGAGATCAGGGATGCATTATTCCCTCTGGGGGTGGAGGCCCCGGGGGTCCAGAGTGAGTGGACTCCCTGAGGGGGCCCACGGCGAGAGACAGGTGTACTGCAGGCCATAGGCGCCAACTCCGTGGGTGCTCCGGGGCTGGAGCACCCACGGGGAAAAATTAGCAGGTGCTCCGCACCCACCGGCAGCCAAGCTTCCCCCTCCTGCTCCCCTCCAAGTGCACCGCGTCCCCGCTCCTCTCCCTCCCTCCCAGTGCTTTCCCGCCAGTGGTGCAGGCTGAAAAGAGTGCTCTTGGTGCTGTCAGCAAAAAACACTGTTTCCTGCTATTTGATTCCTCGTGCATTCAGAGACACGGGGTTTTGTACATTCTTTGCAAACAAATAAAATCGCATCAAAGAAATATCAATCACCAATTTCTCTTCCTAACTGGAACAACTTACTAGACCCTGAATTTTTGCCTAGCCATTTGGGTCAAATGGGACAATAATATTCTACCTCGAAGAAGCAGCCTCCACCAGTGCAGTGATTATATTCTGGCATTTCCACCTCCAGTTCACATTGAATGTCATCTACTCATGGTAATGCTGATAATGCTCCACCAACCCTAAAAGGTTCTCCTACACATATTACTGTTGCTATCATGTATTCTTGGGAGGGAGGACAAGGCACCCTATAGCACAGTGCTGGGACCCCTAAATAGCAAGAAACGTGTAAGCACAGATACCTGTCAAGAAGATCTTGAATACAGCCAGAAATGACACCACAGGAAATATGATCCCAGGATGAATCAGAACAAAATACTAGCTATACCAATGTATCATTTTTCCAATTTAAAAAAAGAAGTTGGTAAAGGGAATACATGCAATTTCACATGAGCGTAGGCCCAATCATTTCCTTTTCTTACCATCTATTCCCTGCACCATTGGACCTGGGCCCAGCTAAGCACTTAAGCGCGTGAGTGACTTTAAGCATATTTCTATACTTCAAAGGGATTACTCATATGTCTAAAGGTACCCATCTGCTTAAGTGCTTTTCTGGGTCAAGATTTTACTGCATATGCAGTCCACCCTCCCCACCCCACCCAGCTACCTACAAGGCCAAACTGAAAGAATTGCTGTCTGTGGTGATGTTACTATTTGTAACCCTTGACAGAATAAAGACAGAATAAATCCATGCTAACCTTGAACTCTTTAGAAACATTGCATGCCATCAGTGTTAATCAAATGGATGAGGATAAAATTAACAGTGAAAGATGCTTTATTTGAAGTCATTCCTGTGTGTATTACAAACAATAGAGAGGAGGGGGGAAAACTCTATGAAATGCTACTTGACGCTTTCCTGTTAAGTAGCACTTCATGGCATTCACAGCAGCAAATCAATTATCCAAGAGGGGGCCTTTTTTTCTCTGGGCCCTATTGTTTGTTTTCTAATCAAGCAGGCAAATAATATTGGCATTCACAGGAATTTACTTAATGACCAGAAAAACCTTTCAACTATTGGGGTTGTGCAAACATCATGCTCTGTGAGATGACCTGTTAAAACGATCCGTGCACTACAGATTAGAAACAGGATATTTGTTCCAAATACAGGTGTAGAGAACAAAGAGGCTTATATAACGTGAAATAAAAATCAAAAGGATGCACCATCAAAAGCAAAGGATGCTGTGCAGACAAGTTTGGAATCTATTCCACTGCATTCACACGGAATTTAGCAGCTGTGTCAGTTCTTTGTATTTCCTTTCCCCTCTAGTTCTAAATCCATTTGAACAAAACAGATGAGCACGACCAGATACTGATTCTCCTTTCGCTTGCACTGGTTTTATACTGGGACAAATCCACTGATTTCACCCAAGTTAGTCCTGAGTTATACAGGTGAAAGCAAGAGCAGAAACAGGGCACTTGGGATTAATCCTGAGCTGCACAGAGCTCATGTTTGCACCAGATGGACAAGGAGGCAAAGATTATTCAAAGCCACCTTTCTACCTCCCCAAATCCTAGGGGTGGTTGGGATTGAACTGGCGCTGGGCTCTTACGCCAGAGAGGATGACCAGAGCATGGAGCAGAGCAGCTCTGCTCCTTCTGCCCCCTGGAACACCTCCTCCTACCCCAGAGTGCTCTCTACACAGCAGGGTGGAGGCACCAGGAGAGCTGGCGCAAAGGGGGCTAGCATCAGCTTTATGCTAGTTGAGGATTCCCCCTGCATTGGAGCAATGCCCAATTAGGTCAGGTTTAAGGTCCCTTTGCACCATCCCGTAGCCGCAATGGGACCCTACCTGGGCTGACGATCTGATTCTGGATGGTTACACCTCACCTGACATTTTAAGGCCAAATCCTGCATTCCTATTTCAGGCAAAACTCCCCCTGAAGTCGTGTGAAAGAATGCAGGATCAGACCCGCGTGCTTCAGGCATCTTTGCCTGGCCTCCAAACACAACCAATGGCTTTGTTTACAGATGTGATCTGGCTCTGAGGACCCAGCAGTAGGGCTGTATATGGTAAGCCTGAGCACGCAAACACACAGCACAGCATAGCCCCCAGCCATCTGCATGTCTAGCAGAATAAGCTAAACTTGAAGGGGCATATTTTCAGGCAGTTATAAGGCCAGGGCTTATGCCTGCATTTTGTCACCTGCACAGTGAATAGGGTTGCCAACGTTCTAATTTCTGAAAACTGGACAGTACAGCAGGAGAGCTGGAACCGACCCCCTCCCTACCTCTTCCCCCGAGGCCCTGCCCCTGCTCTACCTCATCCCCCAATCCCCTCTCAGCTCTCCCCCCTCCTGTTTCCTCCTCCCTCGATCCTGTCCACCTCCCTCCCCGCAACCAGCTGGGCTCCCTCTGCTCCCGGGCTAGGACGGGAGCCTGCCCACCCACGAGATGCAGGTAGGAGGTGGCCTCACCTAAGCAGGGGCTGGCATAGGTTGATGACCCAACAGCTCCTCCCTTGCCCTCCCTCCCTCCCCCACCTGTGGTAACTGGACTTTTGGTGTCCGGTCAGTACTGGATAATGTACAGGTCCCCTTTGAAAACTGGACACCTGGCAACCCTAACAGTGAATCACAGGCATCAATATGAGTAGTTACTCCTCCAACCTCTGGATTTGCAAACTCCCTTTGGGATGCCATGCCTCAAATCCACTCACAATGGAACTGTGGCTGCATTTTTGTAGGTACAAATTGACACTGCAAAAGGAGAAGCCTCTAGCTCCAAAAATTGTTCCTAGTACCAGAAAATGTTAGGGATCGCATTGAAACCCAGTTCCAGAAAGAATATCTGCACTGATTTTAAAACCATCGCAGGAAAGGTAATTATGTTATCAATTTCACTGCAGACAGTTTTATTAGGAAAGAGGCACTGAAAACAAACTAAGGAGATAAAGGAATCTGATGGGAAAGAGAAATGTAAAAGCCATATTTACATATGAAGAGTCTTGAATGTAATCCATTATTGCTTAGCCTGCCTTTGGAGGCAAATTGGATAATAGAGCGAATCCTCAATACAGTAGCGCCATTGCTATGCAGCATCTTAAAGTCAATGGTCTCTGGGTTACAGAGACAGACTCTGCCACCACATTCACATATATTATGTGACAATTATGGAAGCAAAGATAAATATCAGGTTGAATGAGAATGCTTTCCACACTCAGTATTCTAGCTACTGATACTTAGAGAGTTTTAGGGCATAGAGCATAGAATAGATACAGCCTAATAACAAACTGTAATGAATCCTTTCACCATAACAAACAAACAAACACAAGACAGATAAGGCAAGGAGGCAGAGAGGCATGACACAGTACAAATAAATGCACTTGCAAAATTGGCTAGTAAATCAGCTTGTAAATAGGAGTTTTACTAAGTTCTTTTTATTATGCCAGATTCAACAAAGGAATATTAAATATAGGTGAAAACCAGTTTATTTTATACTATGGCAAAAGTTGTATATACTCGGACACTGCACACCTTATTAACACGTTCAACTGAATTTGAGGGTCTAATTTTACCTTCCAATGAGATGATGCCACATTGACCAAGGTACAGCAACTGCGCTGCTCCACAAGGACTTCTTGTTTTCATAGGTATTAATTTGAAAGAATATTAATGATCTTTCACTCTCGTATTTAACTTATTAAACCATTCAGCATGATATAAGGAGCCAAATTCATCCCTGGAGTAACTCCACTTACTTCAGTGGAGTTATAGCAAGGATCCATCTGGTCAAGTTGTCTAGACCCCGACTGCCTGCTCTGCACTTAACTTCATTGGCTTCATCCTGGAGTGCTTACCGAGGGCTGGATCCTGCAGGCTGCTGAGTGAAGCACAGAGAGCCACAGGGCTAGAACTCCACATCCCGGGGCTGCTCAGCACTTGTGCAGGGAGGCTTGTGCAGGGTGTGAAAAAGTGCAGGCAGAGCTCAGCAGCGTGAGCAAGCATCTATTGCACACGCTGGGGAGTACGGGGCTTGTGAGGGACATGCTGAGGATAGAACGAGATCAGGGCAGTCTTGTTTAGGTATAATCCAGTGAAAGCGAACAATGGGCACAGCTGCCGTTTGGGGGATTTTCAATTACTCTCATTGCCAGCCAGCAGTGGCTACTTCGATGAGACCGAGTATGGCAGAACTAAGGGCCAGCTGCTGTCAGAACTGCTTCCAAAGCAGTGTCACTGGCACTGCCTCTGCCTCACTGTCCCTGGGGGCCCAACAGCCAGCAGTGCCTGCTCCCCTCTGATAACTTTCCCCATGAAGTGAGCCTCATGACCACACTCAGCCAGCTCTCTCAAGTCTCACTACCCCACCCTGCAGGGAAACAAAATTTTGACGGGGGTCACCTGCTCCACACTAGCCAAAAAATCATGCTAACGTTACCTTCTGCTCTTCTCTATTGGCTTGCCAATTGCCAGCTTGAGAAGAGTTCCAGTGCTGCTAACACACACGAAGACTGGATTCAACAGGACGGCTTGGGGGCTGGTAACAAGAGACAGATTCTTCCTCCTCTAGGACACCGTTTCAAAATCAGTACAGAACCGTTTGTGGCTGAAAGTCAACGCTACCGGAAAGCAGTGTGGTAGGCTGCTGTACTGGTACATTACAGGAGTCAGGAAAATCAGTTGAGAACCTTGCCCTGCTACAGTACCGTCCTATGAACAGAGGATACAGCTTTGCCCTGAAAAGTGATGAAGTACCATAACGTTTAAAAAGGAAGCCCCCGGAGCAAGCATCCTTCGCTAAAATGCCAGATGCAGTGCCGGGTGGCCATCATGGAGAAAGTTGTGCCATGAATGATAAGTCATGGGATACTGTGGTTGTTTCTCCATCATTTCAGCACTGATCCAATAGTATAATACCAGACAGGTGGACAGACTAAGAGGATTCCTTTTCAGAACACACTTTACAACCTAGAAACAAGGCTATAATTACTACAGAGCTCAACAGAAGGCAAAGTCACATCCTCATATGAAAAGCATCTCATGATCTAACTTGGGGTTTGGGAAAGAATGTTCATTAGATTCAGATTTTATTCATGGTTTCCAAGTCATCAAGAAGGGATGTTCATTAATGGATACAGAAAAAAACCCACATTACTTCCTGGTTCACTAACAATATACCCATTTTTGTCCAAAGGCTTCCACGGAGTCATCATTCACTAGCAAACTATGCACTTGAAAACGATTCATTAAACTCCCTTTGCACAACTGCTGCAGCTAGCTATATGCATGTGAGAAGGGTGTTCATGTCTAACAGATATGCAGAGAGAAGGGAAAGGAACCAGGAGAGGGATATATCCTCCAGTACTGGCATGTGTAGATTTCTTTTTACTATCAATATATGCAAACAGCATCATATGCAACTTGGAGGGTGGTTTGTATTCTGTTAATATGGATACATCCTTTACAGGAAAGTCCCAATTTGGTTATCTTTATAATTAAATCGTAGCTCAGATTTCTGGGGGGTTTTCAGACACTGCCCCCATTCCATGCTTGGAAGCAGAGTTCAAGAGGGTGTTGCACTGATACCGTGTAGCGCAAAGAAGACAAGCAGCATCCCAGCTCGTCTCTTGGGAACTGCCACAGGAGCGTTTCCCATCCTCTGTCTCCTGTCTGGGTCCAGCACCCAAGGGCTTCTATGATATCTGAGCTGAGTCAGTGAACGATCACTCTCATTTAAACCACAGGATCACTCAATTGCTCCTGATGTCTAGGATGAATTCACATTACACTTCTGCCATAGGTATGTCAGCACCCTGCTGGTGGAGCTTATTCATACATTCCAAGGCCAGAAAGGACCATTGTGATCATCTGGTCTGACCTCCAATCATCTAGCTTCTGTCTCTTCATCTGCTTTCCCATGGCTGGATGGATTTAGAAAGCTTGCCTTTTACACTTTTAGTTAAACTAGAACAAATACATTGCCTGCCACTTTGTGCTGTGCTTGGGTTTAATTAATTAATTATTAGCTATTATTTTTATAAGAAACTCTCAACTTGAAGTTTCCATTCTGCATTTCCCACTTATTGTCTACGTGTCCCTAACATACCAACACTGCGCCCCAAGAACCATTGTTCACTTTCCCTACATGTTCTAGTAAGATCACTAGGATCACATTCTGAAGCCTCAGCGACCTGGAATAATGACCTGCCAGGAACACAGGCGGAGCTGACACCAATTGTGTGCTCTTGTTAGACCTCCAGATCAAGGGCCATAGAGTGTGTGATGCACAAATTCATGAATGCTGAGTTAAGGGTATTTTAAAAATCCTGACATAAAAGGCCAAATCATGATCTCAATGCAACGGGTGCAAATCCTAAGTGACTTCACTTACGTCAATGGAGTTTTCTTTGCCTATGATTGAACTACACAGATTTAATGGAAATCAGCTTCAGCCTTTATGAGTCAGGTATGTAGAATCTTTGGAGACAAGGAACCCAGATGTTTCAGAAACGGCACCCTCCACTCGACCCAGGCTACCTGTGATGAGCTAATTTAAGGGGAATGAGCCCATCAAGGTAGGGAGTTCAATAACGAAAGCGTGGGCCTGATAAAAGGCCATCAAAGGTACGTCTACACAGCAACAAAACAGCCCGAGACGAAGTCTATAAAATTGCACTGTAAACGTCAAGCTGGAGCCTGAGATCTAAGCCAAGGGGAGAGGTTTCTTGTCAAGTTTATTTGTGTTTACTAAAGTATAAACCCAGAAAGGGAATTTTGTCTTACACCATTTTGGACTCTATGGAGTCCTTAAGGGGTCCTGAGAGGGGTCCATTCAGGCAAGGAGGGGGGGGGGGCATGCCCTGTGACAGCACTGAAATGTAATTTTTAATGGAGGTTGCTTAGCAGCAAGATAGCTATCCCTGTCTGTAGCTAGATACTTAGTCAGCTCCCATCACCACAGTATCAGAACGCCTTGCAAGTATTTTAAAATAGAAATAATCTATTTTCTTATTTCCCAGCCTGGAAGAGAAATAGTTTGATTTGCTTACAGTGAGGGGGGGGTGTGTTTATTTTGTTTGGGTATGAAAGCAAGAGGCTCTCTGTGTGTCTAAATGTGTGAAGACATTTTTGACAGAAAGTTACGTTGAGGAAATGAGCTATGCACATTGAGAGCTGGGTCATGTTCTGGCCCCACACCTAACACAGTTTGCAACCCATGCAAACTGGCAGTTAAAGGGGATGTTGACATTTAACTACTTAGATGTTTGAAGGTCAAGTTTCCACATATTCAGGCAGCTCAAAATTCAGGTGCATCTCTGATCATGCCTGCAGCTGAGGCCAATTTCATGCTTCAACTAGGGTGACCAGATCACTGACATGAAATATCGGGATGCGGGGGGGGGGGGGGGGGAGAGAGAGAGGGAGAGAGAGAGGAAGAGGGTTGGCGGAGAAAAAAAACCACCAAAGCCGTTTTGCAGGTGCCGGGGGAATTAGCAAGCCCCGGCCGCGCTGCAGCCACGTGTGCTGTCCTCCCCACCCCCAGGCACATGCGGCGCATCCCGCCGCCCCCGCGGGGAAGGAGCCGCTGGAGAGCAGCCAAGCGGGAGAGGCGCGGGGCTCCGGACCCCGGCAGCGGCGGGGGAGAGCAGCTCAGTGCCGCGCAAGTGGCCATGTAAAGTTTATCGGCTCGGGGAGGACCCCGGCCGGCTCCTCGCCCTGCCCTGTAAGGGGGTAGCGTCCCCGCCCCGCGCCAGCATGTCCCGCCGGCCACCGCAGGCCAGGTAAGGAGCCGAGTCCTCCCTCCCACCTCGTCCTGGCTCCTCAGGTGAGCGGCATTCCTCCTTCCTCCCAGGCTTGCAGCTGTAATGCCGGCGCAAGCCTGGAGGGAGGGGGTGGGTGGTGGCCGGTGGCCGGCTTCCATTCCTGAAGCTGGAAGCACCGGGCAGGCAGGCAAGGAGGCTGCTCCCCCAGGAGGGAGACGGGGGGCTCAGCTGAGGAGCCAGGACAAGAGGGGAGGGGGGGACTCAGCTTCTTATCACCCCCCTACAGGGGCGAGGACTGGCCAGGGTCCACCCCAAGCCAATAAACTTTATATGGCCACTCGTGCGGCCCCGAGCCGCTCTCCCCCGCCGCTGCCGGGGTCCGGACCCTCCTGGGGGAGCAGCACCCTTGCCCGCCCGGTGCCCATACTCACCAGCTCCAGGAACTGGAAGCCAGCCTGCCGCCATTAGCCTGGGAGGGAGGAGGAACGCCACATGCTTGGGGAAGAGGCGGGGCCAGGGCGGAGATTTGGGGAGGGAGCCAATGGGGGAAGGAGGGAGCGGAGTCGGGGTGGGGGTGGGGCGAGAGCCCTTCCCAGAGGACAAAATTGCTTGTTTGTCCAGTGTCCCGACCGCACGTCAGTCGGGACGCGGGACAAACAGGCAAATATCGGGACAGTCCCAATAAAATCGGGACGTCTGGTCACCCTAATTCAGATGCAATTAAATCTCCCTTGAATCTTCCTTGGGGAGGGTGGGGAAAAGAGGGGTGAAACAGGTTTGTTTTACTACTGGGCAGTGTAATTTGATTATTATTTTAGCCAAAGCAGTTTCTATTGAGCAGAAGTTAATTAGAGCCCTGGGGTAAAATTTTCAAAACCACCTAAGTGATTTAGGAGCCTACAGGCCAGGTGTCATAAGCAGTTGGGCATCTAAAGATGCAGATACAGCTAGGCACCTACTGGAGTTTTGATAAGCGCCTTGGTACCTGAATCTTTATGCAGCTAAATATCTTGGAAAATCTGGCCCTAAATCCCTATTAAAAATGGGACTTGGACACTTTAAAAGCTGTACCCTCAGACTCTATTGAGAAATGGCACCATGAGAAGTGGAGCTAGCCAGACTGAAAGCTACAAACAATTTAGAAGTAAAGGATTTCACTGACTGTCATATAGACATATCAAAAGTTATAGCCAGATCCTACAATCCGCAATTATACAGTGCCGAAAAGCAAAAATGGCACAAGCTCCCCCCCCCCCCCCCCCCCTTTACAGCACATCCCTTTAAGAGCGCTCTGCTGTATTTTACATTTTAGGGTGCAGCAAGAGGATTCCTGCTATGCCTCCATTTTAAGAGCAATCTCCCCACTTCACCTCCTGTTGTTTGTTACACAGACTCATGTTTAGAATGTAAACTCCTTGGGGCAGGGCCCATGTTTCTGTTTCTCGCTGTGCTTGCACAGTGCCTAGCACAATGCAATTACTAGCTATTATTTACATTATAACAGTGTTCTGATGCCTCAGTCAGAAGCAGGGCTCCACTGGGCTCCGTGTTGTACAGCCATAAAGAAGACATTTCTTGCTCCAATCGTTTACAATCTAAATAGGCACAACATGGATGTGTCAGAGGAAGAAGAGAAGTGTGACAGCAATAGGATCACATGGTTGCATATATTCCCTTACTGAAGTTATTAAAAGATTATTGTTTTATATCAGGTAAGTGAAGAAAAGATGTTAATGAGTTACTAACAGGCCATTTGCCTGGGAGGGACTAGTGCTTTGGGGGCCATCTGGACAATGCAAATATTATTAATATTAACAACATTAATACTTATTAACTAGCTTACAGACATGAACGACCACATTTCTTGGATTCTAAGAAGTTTCTTTCCACTTTATAATGAAGTGTCTTTTGGAAAATGATCAAAACTCAGATTAAAAAGCATAGCCCGGCAAGTTCCAGCGTCGCTCTTGACTGAGGTGAGTAGGTATCTTTACATCCCCAACACTGGCATCCACAAGTGCACCTGGAGGTATTAATCTCTAGGGTTTAAAACTCCCTTTTTGCTTGCTTGTGTACTTGGTAGGCAATGATCCCATGGCTCAACTTGAAATTAACTGCCTATAATTCTGGTGTCCACGCCAAATTCCATCTTTCCTTTAGTAAGAGACACATGACAATTAACACGTACTATTCTTTAATAGCTGCTGTGTTTGTCTGCATAGAGCCAATCCATGGTCTGTGCGGAATTAACCAGCTGATAGCACTGGGGGCTGTCTATCAAGTGCACAAAAGGCTAAGAGAATAAAAACACAGTGCATTTCTACCACACTTTGCATACAAATGCACACCTCCTAGTCAGTAGGTTTGAGGCACCAAAATAAAATAAAAAAATTCTCCACTAGCTATTGACATGCTATCTTTTAGTTATACGAATATTTAAGGGTAGTGGAATGTATTAGTCATATCAACAGCTGCTATGCATATAGCACCTTTTAACCCAAAGCACTTTATAAAGCACTTTTAGAAGTTTTGATTGACTTTCAAATGCAGCACCCAAAAATGAAGGCCTCCAGACACACAGGCCCAGATCCACAAAGGTATTTAGGCTCCAACTGAACTGAAATTGAAATCAATGGAAGTTAGGAGCCCCAATACCTTTGTGGATCTGGGACCCCTTCCTTCTCCCATTCCTTATCACCTCTGAAAATTAGGCACAAAATGTCTCCAGTGGCGCACATAACATATAACTGTATATTCTTATGAAAATCATTTCACCAACCACTGAAAGGGTGGAGGCAGTGTAGCAGACAGACGACCAATACACAACACATTTCACAGAAGCAGGAGGAGGAATATTTTGGCTTGTAAATGCCAAGGATTTACATCATGGGATATATAATATTTACAAGGAGCAAATAGGATCTCAGCTTTTAAGGTCTTACTCAAAAACACCCAACACCATGAGCTACACAGAGCTCAATTTATCTGCACTACTGGGTTACCTTTAGGTCTGTGTATGCTACTGTCAAAGGGCAGCTAAATTCACGATGGATCTCAGATAAAAGATGAAGAGCAAATATAGCATCCACTGTGGATTGCTTGGCAGCGAAGCCCAAGGTGAGTAGGACATGTGAAGACTTTTCCAAGAACAGAGGGCAGAGTTAATTGACCTACAGTTACCACATTCAATGTGGAGGCTGTTCCCCCTTTATAGAGCAGGATAATGATCCCTTCCTTCCACTCCGCTAGTAACTTCCCAGGAGTCCAAGCCCAGACAAAAAGTTGGTGTAATGGTACAGTTATAGGCTCTATGGCACACCTGAGAAATTCAGGCATTATGCTGTCAGGTCCAGCAGCATGCCAGCTTCGCAGTTTCTTTAGAGTGAACCTCTTCCAATGTAGGTACATTTACAAAAGTTTGCAGAACTTCTTGGATAAAGCATGTTTTACCCTCAGCCTTGTTTGTCAGCAAAGATCCCGCAAAAAGTTCATTTTTGGATCGAAGTGACTGTATAGCTTTGAATGGCTGCTGAAATTTATTAGGTCTCCTTCCTTCTTCTGACTCTTTTGTCAAGTTCTCAAAATAAGCTTCAGGAGTCACTGTTGCTCATGCTTGAAAAATACCTTGTAAACATTTCTGATCAGTGTCATCATGGTGCTGTCTATTTCTTTTGCAATATTTGAAACGTCCCACTGTACAGCTGGAGGCGTCGCTTGTAGCATTTCAGTTCTGGGATGGCATCTACTGCTGTTCAGATGATTGTGCCTATGACTGTCCAAGCTAATTCTACGTCATCCAGGAGAGTGCCAAGTGTGTCTAATTTGTTTTTCCACTGAGACAGATTAGCAAGTGCTGAATTTTCACAGATACCTTGTGCTTTATGTCTCATGAGGAGCACACTTTTATGTTAAAATAGAGGAGTAACTGGCATTTTAGCAACAAAGTGATAATGGTGAGCATTTGCCAGGGCTTATGCACCTCTGTAGACCCAGTATGACCTTACTATGCAACGATTCTGATCAATATGTGGTCCAGTTTCTCCCTCATCCACCCATCGTTGAATATCCAGGTTTCCTGACAGATATCTAAGTGCCTGAACCAACTGCCAGTGTTGGTAATGCTAAGAAAAGCACAAAAGAAGAGTAATCTCACAGAGTTGTCATTTATTGTTCCAGAGGAAAATGGCCCAAGAATAGTTTTGAAGCCATTTCTGGGACAACTTGGTGCGGCGTTCATATTTACGAGTACAATAAGTTCGTCGTGCAGTGGAACAGATTGCGTCACAGCTGCTAGCTGCTGATAAAATTCATCTTCATTAGCATCTGTAGCTTCCTCAATGGGAGCATGGGCTACACTGATGGACGGCTGTCCATGGCGATGTCTCAACCTGGCATATAACAGTCAATCAGAAATAGGGTGCTATGTTGTAAGTCAACCATACTAAGGTTCAAACTCATGGTTCATCTATGTATAGGTAGATCCAATGCTGTGCTTAAACAGGATGGCTACAATTCATATTTTCAATCCAAAGCTAGAGAGAGTCATATGATAGGTGGGGGGGGGGGGGTGGGGTATACGTGTGGAGGGGGAATTTGCAGAAATGAGACTTGCATAAAGGGAAAGAGACATTCATTTGTCGGCGTTGTCTGTGCAATGTTGCACACTCAACTCTCATTAAAAGTAATGGGAACTGTATGCACGTCCCACCATAGTACACTGAAAACTATGCAGTTTAAATAAATGGACACAAGAAAAATATACACAAAAGTCTTATTGCTCTAAGGCTATATCTGCACTGGAGCTGGAGTTGTAATTTCCAGTTTGGGCGGATATATCTGCGCTAGCACTGAGCAAGCCAGCACACTAGAGACAGAAGTATATCCCTGGCTGCCTGGGGGGTGGGAGAGGCTAGCCACCTCAAGTACATACCTAGGGTTTCAGATGGGAGTGTATTGTGGGGGCTAGCCTCTCCTGCCACCCACACAGCTGCAGCTATGCTGCTAATTTTAGCGGGCTAACTCAATCAAACCTAGCAGTGGGACATCCATTACACCTCCCAGCTCGAGTATAGGCGTATCCAAAATCAACTAGTGTGTCACTTCTGAATTTATCACCAACTACACAGAGAGTGCCAGGATCCTCAGCTGGCATAAGCTGGCGTTGCTCCACTGAATTCAATGAAACGATGCCAGCTTAAGACAGCTATGGAACTCGTCCAATACCTGAAGCCACTGACATGGTTTATTTTAAATTATTGAAGATGATCTAGCTACTGGCTGGCCTGGGTGCTTTTACAGATCTACATACCTTCATGGTATCACTAGCCACCCTTCGCAGCATGATTACTTTCCTTTTTAATTGGCTCTTTTCTCATCAGCAAATTTAATTAACTGACTTAAGGGATGCTAGAGCAAGCAAGACCTAAAAGAAAAAAAGGAGGTGGCTTTAGTTCCTGTTGTGCATACATGCAAAATAACCAAAGGATTTGGGTTCCGCTCCTCTCATTTTCAGACAGAAATTCAGCTCCGATAATGATAATCTGCACTTCTAGATCATCTTCCACTTGAGGATCTCAAAGCACTTCGCAAGCATGAACCAATTAAGCCACACAATACCCCAGTGATCCAGGGAAGGCAATGTAGGAAACACTCACCCAACAGAGAAATGCAGCCACCCTTGGAGTAGTCACAGCTGCTTACCTTTATTTATTTAAAAGCACACATTGACATAACATGAAATTGGGCTAAATTTTCTACTGGTTTAAACGAATGCAACTGCATTGACGTCAATGGAGTTTTGCCAGTTTACACCAGCAAAGAATTTGGCCCAGAGCCCTTACCATCACCAAGTCCACTGGACTAGGTTATTTCCATGATATTGCTTCGGATATCTGTTCTCCACTTGCTTCTATGTGGCCATATAGGATTCCTTCTTCACCACTCTTCAGAATAGGTTTTGATACCCCTTGCTAGCACGGAGTAGGACAATGGAAAGGCAGCGTAGTCTTGTGGCTAGGGGATGAGAGCAGGTTCTAATACTGGTTTCGTAACGGACCTGTGGTGTAATCTTGGGCAAATCAGTTCACCCTCTGTATCTCTGCTTCCCCTTCCACCCTTTGTCTGTCTCATCTATAGACTGTAAGCTCTGCAGGGAAGATGCCGTCTCTCACCATTGGTTCGTATAGCACACTGGGGCCCTGATCGTGGCTGGAACCTGTAGGCATTACTGCAATATCACCAGCAGCAGGGCTACTCAGAGTGATATATTACTCAACATGAGGAAGGTTATCAGAATCTGACCCTATCGATCTCGCCAAGTACTGTGTACTCCATGACACTGTGTTTTGATGATGCAGTAGATAATCACAGGTCCGTGATTTCAACAATGAATATTTTGTGCCCTCTGGTACAAACAACCCTGTGATGTGATCATTTCAAATATTATCAGTTAAATCTTACTGCTACGTAACAACATGTGATAGTTTATTTTTATGAATCAGTTAGCTTCTGATTGACTCATTTAAAAAAAAATATCCATAATAAAAGGTCAGCCATCCAACCATCTAATACCAACTTCATTTGTTCTAATGAATTGTGTTGTATTTTATTCCTTGTTCCTGATTATAGGGAGCCGGTATTTTGTAGGTAAGCACCGGAGTATTTCACTCCTGCAGAAAGAGATCACCTGGCTGAAGATTCCAGGAACAAATTCATCATTACACATGAAAGGGAACATTCAAGATGGCGTGCATGTAAAGTCATGCTTAAATATAGCCTTTTTGCTGTGGAAATTTCTGTGCATGAAGGGCAAGATTTAAAATGCTGATCAGCATCACTTTTGTTATGAAATGTTTGGAAACAAGCTAATGGATTGAATTTCAGCTGTTTATACTGACTTGACAGCCGTTTCTGCCATGTAAGAAATATAGAGTTTTACAATAATATTGTCTTTTGGGTGCAGATTCTCTTTTGAATGGCTCAGAAACATTGTCGGAACATTACAAAAAAAGAAAAAAAAATCCTTCTCTCTTTTCCTTTAATTCACAGGAGCATAAACTCCGCTCATGGCCCTTGCTTGGTTGCAGGACTGGGGCACATCAAGTTTCAGGGTCTCTACAAGGCTGCAGAAGAGGCTGTCCACAGTGGCAGCCCCTGTTCTCCCTCAGTTCTAGGGCCTGTTCACTCCTGCTCCTCCCAGAGACCACAATGCCAAAAAGGGGGCAAGTGGGGTGAAGAGCAGATGGACTCATGGCCACGGAGGGAGCAATCAACTGCATCCCAACGTCTGGGGCAAAATGCACCCCCTATACAGCACTGGGAGAGATAGTGCTCCTCCAGGGACCGTTTGGCTCCACACTGCCCTCTGCACCACAGTGGCATGAATGCTACCATCTAGCCCAATGTAACAACTGGGACTGAATCCTATTTGCATTATAATTTTTAGCAAAGGCATTGCCACCATTCACAAAATCAAGTTAACACAGAGAATGCTTGGGGATGAATTTTGCTCTTGGTTACCCCAGTGAAACTGCACTGGCGCAGATGAGAGCAGAATTTGGTTTTTAATGTTTCTGAGCATGGCATTTAAAAGTGGAAATGAAAGTTAAAATACAATTCAAAACAACTTTTTTTTGTATTCTTGAATTTGATATTTTCTCCTCCTAGTAATGAAAGCATGTATTAAAATATGAACAACAGAAATGGTCTTTATACAACTCTGTTCTTTTCTACAACTTGTTTGCCCACAGAAATATCATTCAAACCCCTACTACTGAAAACAATTGGGAGAGTGGACTGCTCAGTAGATGAATAGTGAGCTATACAGCCTTTCACTTCTAGGTTACTAGTTCAAATCTGACTAAGGTCAGCAGAGGCCAAAATTCCCACCATCCAATGGCAGTTCAGTGGTCCACTGAGATGAGCTAGTGGTCTCTGCCCGATTCTCAATGAACAGACGTCCATACCATAAAATCATCACAACAGGCACCGTATCAGCTGACTTGGGCCTGTGGAGCTATAAAATTGCAATGTAGACATCCAGGCTCAGGCAGGAGGCCCCATTGTGGGGTCCCAGGGCTCAGGCTATAGCCCAAGCCCAGACATCTACATTACCATTTCATAGCCCCGCAGCCCAAGCCTGCGGCAGCTGACACAGGCCAGGTGGGGGTGTTTTTTTGAAGTCTAGACATACCCTTTGCTGGAAGTCTCAGCCAACAAGCCAAGGGTTGAAGAGGCAGGAAAATACAAACTACCTTCTTCATTCCTTTTGCTACAATAGAAAACCCATAAAAGCAGATGCTTCAGGTCTGGGTTAAGACACTTTGAAAGGTAGCGCATGGAAGCCTGCACTGCCACTACTTGTGCTGCATGTACTGTGCAACTACTAAGAAGGCTTCAGTTTCCAGTTACCCTGTGTCTGCCCCTAGAAACTTCTTAAATGTTTTTCCGCAATAATGCATCTTTTCCAGTGCTATCAACCATGTAAGCCACAGCATAGACCAGGAGCAGTCATTTTTACCACTATGTTATCTAACCCTGCTCTGAGAAACTTTTCTGTGTGTCAATTTCCATTGCCTGTTTCCATAACTGAAGTAAGAAAATACCCAAATTCAAGAATGCGAATAAAACCCCACCAAAACGCCTGGACATTTGTTATCAATCTCTTTTCAGAGTGTTACAAAATCCAAACAGTCAACAATAAATCTCAGCACTTACTTTGGAAGCTCAGTACCTTAATAGTGTCCCTTTAAAAATACAGGCATAAACAAATCAATTTATATCACAGCGGTACAATGGGCTAGCACAAGACATGTGCACAATCCTCAAAGTAAAAATTATGTTGAGTCCCAAAATGAGTATTGTTTTAAGTCCTAGGCTGATCATCAGATACTTCTTTCCACCTGTCTCTCATTCCTCTGACTTCTCCATGAAGCACTTCAGGACCCAGTTTAATTAGCCTGCCTCTCTCCTCAGTGGAAATCCTTTCCCAGTAGCACCAATTAAGAATGAAACTGACAAGGTGAGTTCCTAGACAGTTCCATACTACAGGTGACAACACCAGGAAAGCTTCTGTGCAGAGAAGCGTGATGCTAATTAAGCTCCTCTAGAAATGACAGAGCTGATTGTCCCATAAACGTTAGCTTGCTGAAAAAGAGGAAGATACTGAGTAGGCTAAAGTGCATGCATGGTGCAGCTGATTTGTTTACCTCTGAGACAGCCAAGATAGCATCAATTCAATAGCAAGAATGCTTTTACCTGTAAATACTAAGCTGGCATTTTCCAGTTCTTCTTGTGGAACCTTGAAACTGAAGGACTCGTTGTAGAAAGGATCTATTGTACCCTTCATGCAAGAGGTTTTCTTGGTTTTGGCTAATTTTAATCCATGAACCAGCTGAATTTTCACAAAGGGATCTGAAAGAAACACAAACACAATTCCAGCTTTACAGTTGCAGCCAGTCCATGTTTCTGTCTCAGAAAGATTCTGCACAGTTGGGACCAGAGTGTGGAGCGGCACGGTGCAGGAAAAGAGCACTTGGGCAGGATCTGGACTGTCAAGGTACCAGGTGACTTGCAGTGAAGATGTACGAGTCTCAGGCAGCAAAATTCAGAATGTTTCTGTTGATTCTGCATGGAGTGCAACGAATGGCGACCTTGACAGAAGCCAGGTATGTTGGTCTCACTGACACACGTCAATAGTCTGACAACAGCAGCAGCTGAAGTAGGGAGTCAGGGAAATATATCGTGAGGGAGAGAGAAAATCACCAGCTGCTAGAATGATGAAATCGACCTTTCCCCATACTCAGGTAAAGCAGGTGAGGGGTGAGTAGACACTGTCAAAAATCACACAGCATAACAAGTTTTGCAGAATTAAACCGCCTTTATATTTAACACGCACACAACACTTTGTGTCTGCAAAGCACAGCACGAACATTGAGAAATAATCCTAAACCACAAAAGCAGAGGCAGGGACAGCATTTGGAAATTCCTGGTTCCCAATCTTATGCTTCAACCAGTAGACTTGGACTCTCAATGTTTGATTTATATATATATTTTTTAAAAACATATATTAGAGCTATTCAAAGCCATGCATTAATTTTAGTGGAACCGAGTGTCCAAATCACTTAAGTGGAATCAAAAATGGCAGCCTAACTATACAGGACAACTTTAGAGCACACACAAACATGCAGGCGTGATCTGAGAAATACACTGCCCTTTACCTGAACCTTGGCTCATATCTGTCTGAAGAAGTTGTTTCGCTCGAATAATGTCTACGTTCAGTCGTCCTGCACTGGGAAGGTAATTTAGTGATAGCAGCAGTTCTCCCAACTCGACTTCGTTCTACAGGGAAAAGGAAGTATGAGATTATACAACTGCAAAGTCAGCTAGAGAGACAACTGCAATTCAACCAACAAAAACAGATCCCCTAATTGATTGAAATGGCAGAAAAACATTTAAAGTCACATTCCATTTTCATCATCTTCAAGAACCACTTGGGGCCTTGCACTGAATAAGGTAAAAATAAGGATACTATCCCCTGCTAATAGGTTTGCTTCACTATATTATACTTCAATCACTGAACATGGTTCCGTTTTAAAACTGCCATCATTACTCTGTAGTGACCCTGTGACAGAGTGCTGGGAACCAAGAGCTGAGCCAGCACTCTGGTCACTTAAACACCAATTAATTCTCCCCAGGGCCTAATTAGTGGATTACAATGGGTCTGGAGGAGGAGCAATGAGGAAATTGGCCCGTTAACCCAGGAGGTATAAGAAAGTACAGGAAGGCAGTGCAGGAGGGAGAATGAGAACCAGTCTCTGGAGAGAGAATGCTCTCTCCTCAGCAGAGACCTGAGGAGGAGAAACTGAAACTGTATCTAATATGATGTGTGGAACAGTAAGGTGATGGGAAGAGCAAATGTGAATAAACTGCACTGGGGTGTTTAGCAGCTGAAGGGCCCTCGTCTGCATAGAGAGAGCAGAAGACAGGAACAGGTTGTCACCCTGTCAGAACTGTTTCAACAGGATGCACAAGGAGGAGGAATCTCAAGAGCTGTAATTTTTCTTGCTTGCATTTGAAGTTTTTCCGTCTAGTTCTAATCTTAATAATTGAACATGACTGATCTGCTGCTAACATACAAAATACAGGCCCAATCTTGAAAAACAGAACTACCACTGACAACTCTGGAAATTCTGGGCACGGAATGCTTAGAGAATCAGACTCTACAGGATTAAGTAGCATTTCCTTTGTGATATAAACTGACAATAGGGAGGAAATTCAGAGGTGGCATTCACTTAACGAACTTGTGCCCTTATTCCCTGATACTGCAGCATGTCATGCAGTTATCTGAGAGCCAGGCTTACCTGTGTCCTTGCTATTCAGCAGACTGTGTCCTGACCTTAGCTTTATATAAGCATAGCTGTTTATCCATTAATCCCCCTTTCGTTGACTTAATTGAAACAAGTAAAAGAAAAAGTGTCTGAGAGCTGATATTACTAAAAGCTGCATAAAAGCGATGGCTTAAAATACTAATGATTGACATGCACTGCCTTTGAAGCTTCCTGATGCATGAGTGTGATGGAAATACATATCCAGTGAGCACCATTGTTGGTTTTACATTCACCTTTCCGATACCTGCAATAACCATAGTATCTTTCTATTCTCACCACCAGAGCTGAGCCCACCCCAAAAACTCCCACATCCAAGCACTGGAGAAGTTCAGACCCAGGTCCAGATCTGATCTGTGTGGACCATCTCAGCAAGGAATAGGAGAAACAATGGTACCACAAGTATCAGAGGGGTAGCCATATTAGTCTGAATCTGTAAAAAGCAACAGAGGGTCCTGTGGCACCTTTGAGACTAACAGAAGTATTGGGAGCATAAGCTTTCGTGGGTAAGAACCTCACTTCTTCAGATGCAATGGTACCACAATCACTACAGAAAGGACAAGGGCACCCACATCATGAGATGTTATAAACCACAAGTGGACACAAATGACAACAGCAATTAGTATTGTGGTAAATGTCTGTCACAAACCTGAAACTAGGGGCAAGTTTACCAAAGTATACAAACCCAGGTCAAGTTTCAGGTAAACCCAGGCAGGCTCTGAACAAACTGGGGCTTAGATTCCAGTGAAATTAGCCAGTTAATCATTTTTCAGGGGGAAACTAGGCAAAATGTAGCAGTTCCAGATGAGTGTGGCTCTGCATTTTGGGCTGAAATGAACCATAACACTCAGAACAAAACTCGAGCAGGAGAGCTCTCTTCAGAAGTAAATAAAGCCTCAGGATTCCTTCTAGGTTTGGGAAGGACCCTCCATTTCCTGCCACCCTCCCCCATCCTCAGCTGGGAAACTCTGATCCCCCTGTGGCCTGCAGCAGGACATCACAGAGGTGGCTGCTGCTTCTTAATACAGGCCCTTTTTTTACTTCCCTCATTAAAGATCCTAGGGCACAAGATGAGTAGGAGCCATTGAATCTGGTATCCTGTTCCAATCCCAACTCTGGTAATTACATTCTGCCCACCCAGATTCCCCTGCAGCAGTTTTTCTTCTATATTGTTCTTATTGACTTTTCAGGACTACATGACAGAGATGCATTTGGTACATAGGTGAACACATGGTAGATTGAGCAAAGCTCTGCGCTTCAGATCTGAATTGAATATGGCATTCTTTTCCACTTTATGTCCTAAATTGATGTGTAGCGTCACTGTGGGTTAATTAAATGATTGTCTGGTTCCACCCTAGAGGTGGCTATATTTCAGTAGTGAGTAAAATAATTCCTGTGTATTTAACCCCACATTCTCCATTCTGCTAACGCAAGCCGAGTTAGTGACCACAGTGGAAACAAGCCAGGTGTTGTGGGAGTATTTGCCTCAGCCCCCTGATTGCACAGTGACCTGTCCACTGTATGTCTGTGGGTCAAAGCTGGGAGGGGGACTGGCTGGCCTGGGAGGGAGAAGATGGGTTGATGACATCATCTCCTCTCAAACCTGCATAAACTCCTTTGGGGGGGGAGGGGGAAATAGTATTTGGAGCAGCAACCAACAGGAAGACTATGGTAGCAGCGCCTATGGCAGAGGGATTTTCTGGCAATGCCCACAGCCCTGCTTTATGACTAGGGTGAGGGACAAAAGGTTAACGCGGAAGATTTAGGCAGACAAAACATTACGTGACCTGGCACTGCTCATTTTCATTAAACAACTAGAACATACAAAATTAACATGGCACACAAGAAACAGATCAGTAACTGGCTAACTGCTGCTGGCATACTGTGTCTATTTCTTTGGTGTCCACCACTGAAGAAGGCTGTTGATAGGTTGGAGAGGGTTAGAGAAGAACCACAAGAATGTTTAAATGATTAATTTTAGTGCCTTTTAATGACAGACTCAAGGAGTTCAATCTATTTAGCCTAACACAGAAGGTTATGGGGTGACGATCACAGTCTATGGGTACTTACATGGGAAGCAAACAAACAAACATTTGATAACGGGCTCTTCAATCTAGCACACAAAGGGATAATAAGATCCAATGGCTGGAAGTCAAAGACAGACAAATTCAGTCTGGATTAAAGGTGTAAATTTTTAACCCCTAAGGGTAATTAGCCAATGGAACAATTTACCAAGGGTTGTGACGGATTCTCCATCACTGGCAATTTTTAAATCAAGATTGGATTTTTTTTTTAAAAAAAAGATCTGCTCTAGGAATTATTTTGGGGAAGTTCTATGCCCCGTGTTACACAGGAGGTCAGGCTATGTAATTACAGTGGTCCCTTCTGACCTTGGACTCCATGCTCAAAGAAATACAAAAGGGAGTTTCCGGTCACAGAGCCTGGTTCAGTCAATGGGCTATGCAAGGTGAGTGTGCTGCACGTAACAGACCTAGCTAGGCAACTGGAGTTGCTGAGTGACAGTCAGTCTGGGAAGACCCTGCCCATTGCATAGGTCAAGGAGATAAACTTGGGGATGGCCAAGCAGGTCAGAGAAATCAAACAGGGGGATAAGTCAAACCTAAAATCTGAGGCGATGGAAAGTATCAGACTTAATGAGTCTCCCTGAACAGATGCCCTGATCCTGAACCCTCATCATTACTTCCTTATCCTGATTACAATAGATGGCAATATAAATCGATGCAGCACACACACACTCCAAATTAACTATTCACCATTCTCCATTTCTTCCCACAGTGAACTTCATTCTTGTTTTACCTAAAAGAAAGATGAAGAAAGCCCCCCACCCCGCCCCACCCCACCCATGCACTTCCTCTTGTCGGCCTTAAGGAATTTACACATCATAACTGTGATACTAAGCCCTGGTCTACACTGGGTGTGGGGGGGATCGATCTAAGTTACACGTGAACAATGTAGCTGAAGTCGACGTACTTAGATCGACTTATTACGGTGTCTTCACCACGGTGAGTCGACTGCTGCCGTTCCCCCATCGACTCTGCTTGCACCTCTCATGGCGCTGGAGTACAGGAGTCGACAGGAGAGAGCTCAGGGATCGATTTATCGCATCTAGACTAGACACAACAAATCGATCTCCGCTGGATCGATCGCTGCCCACCGATCCAGCTGGTAGTGAAGACATACCCTAAGAGACTAGCATTGTATTCTGAATCTTCATTACACAGGTAATTCCCTCTGGTCAGGAAGGCACTGCCCACGAGAGATCTAAGTCTGAAAATATACACACTGTACTCTGCACCAAGGGTAGGTCCAAACCCTACCTAAGCACACGACTGTGCCCAGTCTCAGCATTGAGCAGGCAGCTGAGTGGGTGTTATGATAGAGGTGTTTAGAAAAATTAGTGGAAATGTACTGTCTTTACCAGACGATTTTTCCCAGCCAGTTTCTTATTGATATTGTGCATGTGCTCGGGGAACTACTGCCAACCATCTGTGAGATGAGCCCAAGCCCTTAATAGCTGACTTAAGCTAGCAGAAAAGCCTTAGGCATATTATTAAGGATAGTTGATGCCTTCCTTTTGGAGAGCAACACACCATCCATGCTTCAACAAATACTGTCTAGCCCCTTGCTCAAAAAGTCATCATTGCTTGTGGGGCACCTAGGCAATTGTAATATCCTGATCCCTAACCCTTTCCTAGTACCACAGCAACCCTTAGGGTAGCTGATTATCTACTTGCTTACACGTGGCTGATGTAGACAGTAGCTTGACACTGGGTCGCTCCCAACGTGGGTCTTTACACTCTATGAAATCAGTTCTGGATTAGTCTCACAGACAGAAAAAATTTCCCAGACATCACTGCACTTCATCCGATCACTGCACCACAGAACAGGCTGTTGCCACTCAGGACAAAGCCTACTGAACGGCTGATTCTGAATCCTGGCAGACCAGTCACAGGTTGGCATGTAGGGTATAAAACAGTGGTGGGCAACCTGCGGCCCGTCAGGATAATCCGCTGGTGGGCCGCGAGACAGTTTGTTTACATTTGCACGGCTGCCCGCAGCTCCCAGTGGCCATGGTTCGCCCTTCCCGGCCAATGTGAGCTGCGGGAAGTGGCGCGGGCTGCAGGGACGTGCTGGCCACCACTTCCCGCAGCTCCCATTGGCCAGGAACAGAGAACTGCAGCCACTGGGAGCTGTGGGCAGCCGTGCAAATGTAAACAAACTGTCTTGTGGCCTGCCAGCAGATTACCCTGACGGGCCGTGTGCGGCCCCTGGGCGGCAGGATGCCCACCACTGGTGTAAAAGATCCATACTGTCTATGAGACCATCTGCATAATTCTGAATCCTGTGACTACCAATGATTTCATGTACAAATTTAATCTGAATCAGGTATTCTTCCATCCCTATTAACATTGTTATAACATGCCATTGGTTTAGGGTTGCCAACTTTCTACTCACACAAAACCAAACATCCTTGCCCCGCCCCTGCCTTGCCCCTTCTCCAAAGCCCCGCCCCTTCTCTAAGGTTCCACCCCCTGCTCACTCCATCCCCCCTCCCTCTGTCACTTGCTCTCCTCACCTTCACTCACTCATTTTCATCGGGCTGGCTCAGGAGGTTGAGGTGCAGGAGGGGGTGCGGGCTCCAGCTGGTGGTGCGGGCTCTGGGGTAGGGCCAGGGATAGGGGATTTGGGGCACAGGAGGGGGCTCCGGGCTGGAGTCGAGGGGTTCAGAGTATGGGAGGGGGCTCTGGGCTGAGGCAGGGGGTTGGGGTATGGGAGGGGGTACAGGCTCTAGGCTGGGGGTGTGGGTTCCATGGTGGGGCCAGAAATGAGGGGGGTCAGCATGTGGGAGGGGTACCGGGCTGGGGCAGGGAGTTGGAGTGCAGAGGTGTGAGGGCTCTGGCTGGGGGTGCGAGCTCTGGGGTGGGGATTTGGGGTGCAGGCTGGGGCAGGAGGTTGGGGCACAGGTGGGGGCAGGGGTGCAGGCTCCAAGTGGCGCTTACCTCAAGCAGTTCCCAGAAGCAGCGGCACGTCCTCCCTCCAGCTCCTATGTTGAGACACGGCCAAGAGGCTCTGCGCGCTGCCCCATCCGCAGGCATTGCCCCTGCAGCTCCCATTGACCACAGTTCCCAACCAATGGAAGCTGCAGAGCCAGCATTTGGGGCAGAGGCAGCATGTAGAGCCCCCTGGCTGCCCCTACACGTAGGAGCCAGAATGGGGACGTGCCACTGCTTCTGGGAACCACGTGGAGCCAGGCAGGGAGGGAGCCTGTCTTAGCCCCACTGCGCCGCTGACCAGACTTTTAACAGCCCAGTCAGCGGTGCTGACCAGAGCCACCAGGGTCCCTTTTTGCCCTTTTTGGGCATTCCGCTCAAAAACTGGACACCTGGCAACTCTACATTGGTTTGGGTTTTTTGTAACGTATCCATTCTTATTTGTCACTTGCAGTCATTGTTTAATCTGGTTCATTGCAGAGTTCAGCTTTTGCAAATTCCAGTATGTTTGGAAAACACAAATTGGAAAACTGTATTACATAATGTAAGATACCTATAACTTTTCTCAGTAGCGTAACTAACAATCAGTACCACCACCAAACAATTCATTTTGTAAATATCCATCAAAGCATAAATATAAGATGAGGGCAGACACTAAAACTGTGTACAGCATTGGTTCTCCACCTATTTACCATTGTGTTATGTGGGCCACATCCACACAATACATATACTACCCTTATGGCCCTGAGGATGTCACATGGGCTGCAGCTGTGTGCTGATTGGGCCGCAAGAGGCCTGCAGGTTGAGAACCACTGCGGTACAGAAATGCAGGGCTCTTCAAGTCACCCTAGGCTCAGGTACTAAATATCTGCACCAAGATTCAGGGGAATTACTGCTGGGTCCTGGTGGTAGGTGGACCCATTTAGTTTCAAGCAGGATCTACAGGAGTTTAAAGTATCTCATTGGCCCAAACGGAACTCCTAGGAATAGCTATCCTTATGCTGAAGTTTATGTGGTTTTATTGTTTTTGAGTCACCAGCATAGTCAGACCCCAGGAAGTGGAAGGGAGAGGGCAGTGAGTTTGGGCATGGAACAGGGCCTGGCGCTCTGTCAAAGACAGGGTAGGGACTCCATGTATTCATGGTAAGCTTTAAATAAAATTAAATTTGTATATTCAAAAGTTGAGCTTTTTTAAACATTGCTTCATTTTGTGCACACACAAAATGGGTGTGTGAGTGTAAAGCTCAGATTTGCACACACATCAGGCAGTCAGGCATCTACCCACACAAATTTAGGCAAATGCAGGTTTTGCAGGTGTTAAATGGGTGTGGCTAACCAAAACACTTTTCAAATTTTTTTTTAAAACTTGGTCTATAGTGAACTACGCACAATGCTGCCTACTGAATGATCCCGGATTTGGTTAGTACAAAGATAATGTAAGGTCCTGATCTTCAGTTGTGCCCTTTTGCACATGCCTGACTTGTTCATGGGGCAAAGCCCCCGTGAAGAACTGGGTCTATATTTTACTAATAGTCTTGCATGCAATATTCAGACGGAAGGTGATGAATTACAAACTACTGTGTGTTATGGTCCAATCCAAAGCCCATGGAATTGAACAGAAAGACTCCCATTAACTTCAGTGGGCTTGGGATCAGGCATCATCGGCCTAAATTTCCCTTGAGGCCTTTTTGTGTGTCACACTGCTTTCCAGCTTAGTGTCAGCAATGTCCAAACACTGCATGTTTCCATTAATTGCCTTGAAGGAAGTAATGTGCAATCCAACCCACAAAGACCACATCAGGATGGGTTTGCTGGAAAATGGCAAAAAGGAATAGTCTTAACTGTCTCATTGTTGAGCACAGCCAGTAATGTGCTTTTCAGAATGACAAACAGCATTTTCAAAACAGAATGCAGTTCACTGAATAGCCTACCATACCAATGACTCAGGGACTTGAAAAGGCATTTAACTTCAGCAGTGAACTATACCTGATCTTGGCTATATATTTTCAGCTCAGCTGTAGGAATACGAATGCTGGATAGTCCAAATCCTGCTACAATGCAGGGAGGTGGACCAGATGACTACAATTCAGCACTGAACATTTTTCTTTGAATTTGTTTGTAACCTTGCACTTCTCTCCTGGTGCCTTAGATTTATCAACCCATTGTTCATTAATCAGGTTCATATGCTGAACCATGCTTGCTAACTTTATTCTTGTTGTTTGGTCACCTGTCATTCACAGTCCTCAATAGCTCCACATGGAGTCCAATTAACAACCATGTTACAAATGGATCAGTTGCTCCAGAAAAACCCTGGCAAGAGTTAAAACTTCTCAAGGTTTAGTTCCTGCCTCTGCTATACACTCTGCAAGACAAGTCCACACTGCTGAATCTGAGCATTGACATCTGACACTCTGTCTAATTAGAGCAGTGGTTCTCAACCTTTCCAGGCTACTGTACCCCTTTCAGGAGTCTGATTTGTCTTGCGGACCCCAGGTTTCACCTCACTTAAAAATTACTTGCTTACAAAATCAGACATAAAAATACAAGTGTCACAGCACACTATTACTGAAAAATTGCTTACTTTCTCATTTTGTCTGTATGAAATGTTAGTTTGTGCTGACTTCGCTTGTGCTTTTTATGTAGCCTGCTGTAAAACTAGGCAAATCTCTAAATGAGTTGATGTACCCTCTGGAAGACCTATCTATCCCTGGTTGAGAACCACTGAACTAGAGAAGCCAATGGAAGGGTTTGTGTCAGCGATGAAATCCCCAGAACTAGGAAGAATGGGTGCTGTATACAGGGCCGGCTCTCGGCACCAGCAAAACAAGCTGGTGCTTGGGGTGGCACATTTTTAGGGGCGGCATGGCCGGCGCCAGAATGCCGCCCCTAAAAATGTGCCCCGGCCGCCCTAGCTCACCTCCGCTGCTGCTGCCACGGCACGCGAAACAGCTGATTCGCGCGCCGCTACTCGCCCTCCCTCCCAGGCTCTCAAACCTGGGAGAGAGGGGGAGATCCCGAGCGGCCGCGGCGCAGGAAACAGCCGTTTCGCGCGCCGCTGCTCCCCCTCCCTCCCAGACTTGAGAGCCTGGGAGGGAGGGGGAGAACCGGCGCCCACGCCACGGCCACTCGGAATCTCCCCCTCCCTCCGAGGCTGTCAAACCTGGGAGGGAGGGGGAGACTCCGAGTGGCCGCGGCGCGGCTTTTCCCCCTTCCTTCCTCCCTCCCTCCTAGGCTTAAGAGCCTGGGGGGAGGAGGCAGGGCTGGGGATTTGGGGAAGGGGCGGAGTTGAGGCGGGGCCGGGGGTGGGGTAATTAAATAAGGAGGGGGCAGCCAAAATTGTTTTTGCTTTGGGCGGCAAAAATCCTAGAGCCGGCCCTGGCTGTATAGTCATTTGTTCAGCCAGCAAAATGGAGACAACTGGGGAAAGTCAGCAGTTGATGTGAGATGGCTATTTTTATTACGACAAGTCAGCTGGGAGAGCTGACCCAGTCAGACGAGATTGGTGGAGGGGTTCTTACTTAGTTTGGTGGGAAGCAAATTAGAAGCCTCAGGCCAATTCAGGTTGGCATAATTGGTTGGAGAGGAATGTTTCTCACTTCCGTGTGCCTGTCAAATTTGGGAGGGCTCCCTCTCAATGCTCTCCATAATCATCAGCCGTTTCGTTTCCTTGCTTTTATTATATAAATAGATATCTCATATACTATAGAGGAAATGTTACAATATTTTTTCCCTAGTGACTCTGTGCACTTAAGCATCTTTTTGTTACAACATTGAAGCCTTTTCAGGCAGGATAGGGAAGGTTTGATAAAGACATCTCTCTCTCTCTTCCACATAAGTGCAGGGTTTGAACAAAGGAAGGGGGAAGCTTATGTATTCGGTGCCATATTTATTTTATTAGTGCTCAAGGAAGAGAAGAGTCTAAATTTTGTTTGTCGAAGACCTTTTAATGAAAAAAAATGCTGTGGGTTTTGCCTGTATAGGTCCACTTTATATTTTGCTCACAGTAGTTATGGCAAAACCTCTAATATTTCCCCACTACGGGATCCAGGGATACATTTACATCCCAAAGTTTGTAAATTTAAATGCCTAACTTGATGCATAAGGAAAAGAGATTACACCTTAAAACCACAAACAAAACCACTATGTGGCAATCTTTACTACCCCTTTTAAGTGAATGTTCATTTTTTTCTGATACAAGGCAGGTATATCGTTCAGTATTACAGGTGGGTAGGGTGACCAGACAGCAAGTGTGAAAAATTGGGACAGGGGGTGGGGGATAATAGGAGCCTATATAAGAAAAAGACTCAAAAATCGGGACTGTCCCTATAAAATCGGGACATCTGGTCACCCTACAGGTGGGTATGTTTCCAGTTCTGTTTAGAGATACTGTAGAATACCACAGGCCGTGAGTTTTTGAACCTATGCTGTTTGCTGTATATCTCCCCCTTAGGCACCATCATTTAAAGGCATAATTTCAGTTACAATTGTAATGCTGATGACATACCGGTTTGTGTTTTGATCCCAGCTGACCCTGGGAAAGCAATTTCCTGTTAGATTAGGTAGCTAAGTGACATCCAGTCTTGGATGTCCATTATTTTCCTGAAGTTCTGATTATTGCTTCATCTTTCACAGTTCCTTTTTATGGGTGCATTATGCAGCCTGTTACTAGAGTCTATAACCTTGGGTTGTCTTTGATGCAGAACTTTCTGTAACTATCATTGGGGAGGAATCCAACCCTCACAGAAAAGGCTCGTGTTTTCTGCCATCTCTGGAATACAGCAAGCAGGGCCGGCTCTAGGCACCAGCAAAACAAGCTGGTGCTTGGGGCGGCATGGCCGGCGCCAGAATGCCGCCCCTAAAAATGTGCCCCGGCCGCCCTAGCTCACCTCCGCTGCTGCTGCCATGGCGCGCGAAACAGCTGATTCGCGCGCCGCTACTCGCCCTCCCTCCCAGGCTCTCAAACCTGGGAGGGAGGGGGAGATCCCGAGCAGCCGTTTCGCGTGCCACTGCTCCCCCTCCCTCCCAGACTTGAGAGCCTGGGAGGGAGGGGGAGAACCGGCGCCCGCGCCACGGCCACTCGGAGTCTCCCCCTCCCTCCCAGGCTCTCAAACCTGGGAGGGAAGGGGAGACTCCGAGTGGCCGCGGCGCGGCGCCACTTCTCCCCCTCCCTCCTAGGCTTCAGAGCCTGGGGGGAGGAGGCAGGGCTGGGGATTTGGGGAAGGGGCGGAGTTGAGGCAGGGCCGGGGGTGGGGTAATTAAATAAGGGGGGGGGGGGCGGCGGCCAAAATTGTTTTTGCTTTGGGCGGCAAAAATCCTAGAGCCGGCCCTGACAGCAAGACTGTCTCAAGAGAAGCAGAGTTTAATTTTGCCATTAGCACATCTTGTTTGGAACAGTGCAGTGCACCGTTCACAGGCCTTCCAGACTGTTTGAGATTGCTACAACATGCCCAGAGTTCTACAGCTCAAAGACTCCCTGACTCCAGAGGTACATAGTGCATTACATCAGTGTGCAGATCTATACAGTGCTTCTAATGAAGGTTCAAATTGATTTTCCTCCTCAAGGTTATCCCTGGCATTACCTGCTTGGGTATATTAGAACACTGCTGCTTTAGTACACCCTGCTCCCACAGGTTTCCTGCAGCTTCCTACAGTAAATGACTAAAGACTTTTGGAGGTCTGAGCTGCTGTATAGTATACTTTGGCAACAATTTATCCACCTAGGGTTAGGGTACTGAGCACAAAGCCTGGTTAAAACACAGCCATGAGATCTGGGTTGTAGTCCCACTAGCTTTGCCAGTGAATCCCTGTAGAATTTGGACAAGTCACTTATTCTCCCCAGCCTTACTTGGAGAGAATACTTTCCACCTTACAGGGTTGTTGTGAGGCTAAATTCTTTCAAATTTGTCACGCACTTTGAGCGCCTGGGATAAAAGGAGCTAGTGAGCAGCACAGGATTAATCTTATATTATCAATGCACCATGCAGACCCATTCAAATTAATGGGGATCACTTGGGCAAATCCCCATGCAGCACACTGAATATTCATCCAACATGTGTAGCCCATGGAGCTACCATAGCCTTTTATTATATTCAGTAACTCAAGGAACCTACAAACCCATATCCTGTAAGACAATCGCTTAAGCAAGTTAGCATAAATATAGCCAAGCCTAGTAGATCTGTGATCCTTGGGATAGATAAATGGCCTGACAGCTACCTTTAGATTTTGGGGAACTAGGAATAGCTTGCTCAATAGCAGGAGTTGGAACCTAATGGTACTAAGCAACTGCAGGAACACTGAAGTGCTACTGGGCTTGGATATTTTAGGATAGAATCATCGGCAGATATCTAACCACAAACTTGGCTGAGCAATAGGTGACATATGTGATGATGAGTTAAATGGCATTAATATGGATAAGGGCACCCCAACATGATCAGGACAAGGAAGTCAGATTTGGACATGGAAGGCTGGGCATTAGCATGATAGTTCTCAGGCCCTATAATAGGGCAAACCTCCAGGTAGAGGGGGTTAGCTTTGTATCATTCAACCCTTCAGCTCTATTGTTATCTATCGCCAATCTTAGGCATTGGGGAACTTGGACCATCGGACTCATTTGGCCAGCCAGAGGCAAGGCTGGTCCTTTGTCTCTCACCACCAGGTTCTCAAGGAAAGTTGTACAGTAAAAGCTGTGTTCTCCAGCTCTTTACCAACCGGAAAGTCTATTAACCGGCATTTCTGATATCTCCCAATACAAATCTTCAATCTAGTAACCGGGACTAGTATCCTGGCACGGAAGTTATGCAATTGCACATTCTGCACTCCCCTTCTATGCAAAAGAGGCAGAAGACAAGCAAGCAAGATGATATGGGGGATTTATTCAAAAAAGCAGCTTCCAAGGTGTGTCACAGGGTCATTACAGATTCAGCCCAATCTCCTACACCTTCTGCATCTACAATGATAATTGATGTTGATAATGATGACCCTGAGGCACTGCAAGATGCTGAAGTGCCTTCTGAATCATCAAAGATTAAATTATGTTCAGTATAATTTAGTGTTAAGTGATCTGGGTGTACTCCATGTGCGGCCCATAGTGATATGTAGTGTCAGAAGATAACCTATTGTATAGAAAACATTACCTGTATATACCTAAGTGCTTCAAGAAACCAACCACTCTGCAGTGCGACACTACTACTGGATTGGTGAGTACCTGTATACTATTTTATACTTTATTCATTTTACTGTATTCTAATTATTTGAAAATAGGTATTCCATTGGGAAGTATAACTCTTAGTTAACCGGAATATTTGAATTACCAGCACCCCCCATTTCCCCAACATGCCGGATAACAAAGCTTTTACTATATATAAGTCTAAGAGCTTATGCAAGGAATGATACCAGAGATATCCCCAATCCTGTATTATTCCTCTCTGCTTATGTGGTTTGGAGCTTTTCTGTCTTTATCATTGGCTCTAATAAAAATCGCCAAGGCTTTGCCTGCAGTGTGAGTGTCCTTGCCATATACCACGAGGTTCCCTACAAGATACTGAACAAGTTGGTTTTAGTTCTGTGCAGATTGATTCTGGGACAAGAACTCTATTATCCTCAGCTCATTAATTAGGATCAATTGCAGGGCCGGCTCCAGGCACCAGCTTCTCAAGCAGGTGCTTGGGGCGGCCATTCCAGAGAGGGGCGACACGTCCAGGTATTCGGCAGCAATTCGGTGGATGGTCCCTCACTCCGCCTGGGAGTGAAGGACCTCCCGCCGAATTGCCACCACAGATCACGATCGCGGCTTTTTTTTTTTTTTTGGGCTGCTTGGGGCGGCCAAAACCCTGGAGCCGGCCCTGATCAATTGGCAATCAATACTATCATTATTAACCATTAAATAGGATCAGGCCACACATATAACCAATATTAGACTGAAGGAGCATTTGTTCAGCTCCGTTTCCGCCTCATGGGGAGACTTTCTCCCAGGTTAGCTGTATGTATATCCCTCAGGTCACACACCAACTAGCAGTGGCCCTGTGATCTTCCCTCCTTACAGAGAGTTTCAGTTACCCCCACTATCATCACAGAGAAAGTGAAGCAGCTGCTCTGTGATGCCTCCTCTTGGTTCCAGGATGGGGTTGGGAGGCCTCCTCCAGCATAGGTGGGTCAGAGTTGTATAGGAGGAAAAGTTCAGGTAGAAAGGGAGCCCACAGCTCTTCACAGGCCCTTTTCTCCTCCTGCAATCCACCACATTGGAACCCAATCCCCATACTACCAGACATACTGGGGCCTTGTCTCAACTGCATGTATCTAATCCCATTAGCTCTGTCTTCAGAGGGCAGGCCACTTACAGCATATCCTCCCAGGGGTTAAAGTAAGGGGCAGCACTGCTAAAAGGCAGAGGAAGAACTCTCCCTCCTCTCCCTCACCCTGGCTGAGGAGAGGTTAGCAAACCCCAGTATTCAATCCTCCCATCTCCTTACTGTCTAGTGAGGGAAGGACTCAGCAACAGAACCCTGGTTTCCCTCCCTTACTGGAAGTTCTGCATCGCTTGTTTAGTTCAACAGCTGCTACGGTTTGGGGCACGTTCAAAATACTGACTGGAGTCTCTGGCACGCTCAGTGGCTTTTAGCCAAGTTTGTGGAATTAGTTTCTATGCGGATGCACAAATCTCTGAACCAACTGCTGTTTCAAAACTTTTGCCAAAGAAACAGCTGTCCGATGATCAGTTTTACTGGTTTTTAATTTTCTGTCCAACTTCTTTCGTCTACTGTGAAGGGCATTATGGAAACCTGCTTTTTTTTTTAAATGATGGATATTATAGCCAAATGCAAATGATGTGCACATTTCCACAGAATGGCACTTGCAGCTCCATAGACCCAAAACTGAAAAGTCTGGGAATTCTGCAGCCAAGAATGAATTCAATACATTCACAAGTGAAGACTTCCAAAACACATGACATGAACGGTGGAGAGTTCATTATAAGTTGCTAAAGAAATGCTCAGAAATGACCTATAAACCGAGTCTTTAATTTCTGTACCCCTCTTCTTTACCAATCAATATCTCTGTTAAGGTCAGAGAGGAACAATGAGGACACATATTTTGTGTTTACTCTTGAGTCAGGAATCAAAACTAGAGCTTCAGAGAGCTGTTGGACGCTTGAATCTCTTGTAAGCAATTTCTTTAAGGCTGAGTGCAACATTCAAGCAAGAAGCCCATTAGACTCCCACTGAGCCCTGTACTTATGAACCTATGTTCCCAAAAAGTGAATGCCACTCAAGTGTACTAGCGATATGAAGGTTCAAAGGAAAGGTACAGCAAGTACCCCCCAGTCTTTTATCAGACGGAGCTCCATGACAATCTCTGGGGAGGGGAAAAAGGAGTTCTTATGAATTTTCACACACCAGCAAGACATGGATTTTCACATGCAGAATAATGATCTCTCAGTTCTGATCAACACTGGTCCAAAACATTTCAACCTACCTATTCATAAACACCCCTCCCCCTCAAAAAATAATAATGTGTTGATAAAACTAAGGGTGCAGCATACTCTATTTTAATCAATCTCTACAGAGAAATGTGAGACTCTGAGCATAGATATAGTAAGTACTTTCAACCTACTTTACAATAGTCAGGCAATTCCATTGTATGGAGTTATTTAAGGAGGGTAAAATATTTCTTCTTTTCTGGCTCTGGTACTATTTGAACTGGCAGATCACTGGCCCTCTTTCTGGACTCAATCTTGCAAGGTGCTGGCACTCTGGCCCCAATTCAGCCGAGCACTGAAGCACATGATCAATTTTAAGCCCCACCGAAGGTAAGCACCGGCGTAAGTGCTTCGCCGGACTGTCGCCAGAGTGCTCCACTCCTTACAGGATCAAGCCCTCTATCTTCCTTGTGAATGTAGTGTCTGTGAAAGGCACTGGTTCAAGAGCCTGGCTGAATATGAAGTCCTCGATTGATCCACAGACCAGGGACGGCATATGAGGTGATGCCCTGCCAACATGCCCCAATCCTGAGCTGGAGGGATCTCTCCTACGGGCCAAGAGGACAGAACAGTGCTCATGCACTTTCAATCCTGAGCATCTCTGATAACAAAAATGTCTGCTGGGATGGTGGTTTTTGTGATGTGGACTCCTGCTCACTGGCCTGGGAACTGAGCCAAAATAATTGTACATGCTGTTGACTAACAAGCAGCCAAACAGTAAGAAATGTCGCTCACTATTGATCTGGGCTGGATCTGAACCAACTCCCTAGAAATTAAAAGCTGTATATTCCATTATGAATCTTGTGAGGGCTAAAGAGCTTGCCTGATCCAAACCGCAGTGAAAGCAGTGGAAAGACTCCCATCAGCTTCAATAGCAGATGGATCATGCCTTTAATTTAGGGAAAACATGCATTTGCTTCTATCCACCTTCTCACTTGCAAAAAGATGTGTGCCCACACTCCCTTGTCTCTGCTCATTTCCGGACCCAGTTCTAAAGATGCACTCCTTTTTTAAAGGAACCATCCCTGGACTTGCCTCACCCTACACTGCCTCACAGCCGTCGGTCCTGATTTTCCATTGCCTTGCACTGTGTGTTGTCATCTACACTTGGCCACAGTAAGCACAAAGTAGTTGCCATTCTGATCTGGTAGCTTTTTACAGCCACTTTCTCTGCACTTCTAAAACCCTTGTCCTCTTTGCTTTTTCTTTCTCACCACTATTCACTTCTCTTCTCTGTAGCTCTTGCCATCTGGACCAGCTTTCCTGTATCTTTCCAGTTCATGAAGTTTCCGTCTATTTTTAAATGTCACCATAAAACAGACATCTTGCCTTCTATCTTTACATTCCTCGTCTATGCCTTTTCATTTTTCTCTCCTTCTGTTAATGGTCTTATGACTGACTGTTTCAGCATTTTTCACCACACAAGTTTCACCACATTCATTGCTTTCTTTCTCATACTGGGGCAGATCCTCAGCTGGTGTAAACCATCATAGCTCCACTAACTGCAACTAAGAATCCACACCCATTTTGTATCGCTACTTAATTCTATAAGTGTCTGCAGATACCTTTATGCAAAATCAAGTTTCACTGCACTGCAAGCAGATTTTTTTTCTCCCAATCTATTAAGATTCCTAGAATTCGTTTGGAAGATACAGTTGGAGCAAATTCAATTTAAATGTAGTTAACAAGAAATTTTAAAAGGCTGACAGTGAACTTTCTTCTTCATCGATCTTACAGGAAGCTTCCTCTCGGCTTCAAACTCAGCACTTTTAAAAAATAAGATGAGTAGAAAAGGCTTCCTTAGCACAGGTATAAGCAACACTATTTTTTTTTATTTCCATTTTTGTCATCCTGCAGATGGAACTTTCTGTTTATAAAAACAATAGATACAAATTGCAAGCATACACCTTACCCTTTCACTACAAAATATTAAGACCGTACTTTAAATTAATATGAATTAATATTTTACTTATTTAAATATCTATGTTTTCCTTGATTCATGCACAAAACACTCGTTATCACGAGTCTGCAGATTTTGCATCTGTTATTCTGGAAGGGCCTGGTGGTGCTCTGAGTTGGTGTGTGGGGTGGTGCTTCTGATGATGAGCTTGGAGAGGTGGGGGGTGTTTGAAGGCAAGAAGAGAGGGTTCAGGAAAGATTTCTTTCAGGATGGGGTCCCCATCGAGTACGGGTTGTAGTTGTTTGATGATACCTCACATGGGTTCCAGTGTGGGGTGGTAGGTGACAACGAGGGGTGTGCAGTCAGAGGGGGTTTTATTTCTGTATTGAAGCAGGTTCTCTCATGGCATTTGGGTGGCCCATTCCATGATGCGATCTACTTCTCTGGTGGAGTGTTCTTGTTTGGTGAAGGCAGATTTGAGTGTATTAAGGTGTATATCCTGGACTTTTTCCAGTGAGCATATTCTGTGGTATTTGAGCTGTCACCTACCACCCCACACAGGAACCCAGATGGGGTATCATCAGAACAACAGATGCAAAACCTGCATCTCCACTATGTCAATGATCAACCCCGCCCCTCGAACAACTTTCAAATGCCTATCACAACAACATGTGGAGTACCTCATCCAGTACATGACATGCCCCAATAACAACTATGCGGGTGAAGCCAGACAATCACTACTCTCTCAAATGAACTCACACAGGAAAATGATAAAAGACAAAAACACCCTGTCGCCTGTGGGTGAAACACTTTTCACAAAGCAATCACTTTATATCAGACCTATCAGTCCTCATCCTCAAAGGAACCCTGCGCAACACTTTCAAATGACAAGCCTGGGGGCTTAAAATCATAATTTTGCTAGATACTAAAAATCATGGTTTTAATAAATACACTGGATTTATGGCTCATTACAACAATCTTTAACCACTAACCCCCCTTTTTGTCCTGACTACAAGAGTGTTAACAGGCCACTTCACCTTGAATAATCCTTTAGAATATGTGCTAACTACTTATGACAGTGGTCCCCAAACTTTTTCCATCATGCCCCTCCTAGAGTGGCATGCCCCACAGTTTGGGGACCACTGACTTATGTTCAACTATCTGTTCCATCTTGTATTTAGCTGTGACAGTATAAAGACCTTTCCCAGACCTGGGGAAGAGCTCTGTGTAGCTCAAAAGCTCGTCTCTCTCACAAACAGAAGATATTACCTCACCCACCTTGTCTCTCTAATATCCTGGGACCAACACAGCTACAACAACACTGCGTGTATCCTCTATAACAGCTGTTCCCTGATCCCTCACCCTCCTCCGGTCACAAAAAGAATTCTGTGGAACTGCTAGGGCATATGGACTCTGATGGACATTATGTTTCTTGCAGGAATATTGATACCACTAAGACTTATTGAACTTAATGATCTAAAAAAAAAAAAAAAAAAATCCATGGTCTCAACTTCCCAGTGCTTTTGACAGCTCCATTCCAGCTTAGGCTGCATGTAGTATGGATCAAGTGATGTCGAAAACACATTTTAAACTGTCTTCATATTTTAATTTTTAAAGAAAACAACTCTCATTCATCAACCTGACATGCAGACACAGTAGCACTAGGACTGTCCCAGGTTCCAAAGGACTGAAAGTTCATCTGACCTGAGGATGTTTGTTCCCCCTGGGTAATGCTCTGGCTTACAATGGCTTTTTCAGGGATGCAGTGCAGCCCAGAATTTCTGGAACACTAAGTGGTATGGCTACATTCCCTCCCTCATCTGTCCACTGATGGCTAGAGTAGTGCAAGGGTTCAGTACCTCTTGGGATTTAATCCAAAATGTTCAACCTCAAGGGCCAAAGTTTTGGCTGCCCTGGGGGCCTGATTTTCAAAGGCACTGAGCACCTGGAACGCCAATTGGTCTCAGTAAGAGAAAGATTAGGCTACTGTCCTTTAAAATGAAAGCTAGGCTTGATGGAAGAAAGATGCAAAACAAAATCTACTTCCCAACTAAAAAAAAGGAATCACTCTAGCTTCAAAGGCCTCGCAAAATCCAAGCTCGAATGGCTCTCTCTGTGAAAAGTGAACTACAGAATCACAGCATGGTCTGACTGACTATCAAAGGAGAAGCATCCAGTGAAGTCAATGGGGTCGCTCAGTGGTAAATGAGGGCAGAATTTAGCCCATTAACTGCAATTTTCCATTCAGGAACAATCAGTATTTTATTGGTCCATTGGGGCTCAAATCTTCTGGTTCAAGTACTCTTGAATTTTAAACTCAGCAGAAATTCTAGCCATAGCTTGTCTTTTAAAAGTCATATTCAGATACTATGGGCCAAATTCTCCTCTGTTACAGTGATGCAATGATAGTGTAACAGAGAGGAGAATCTGGCCCACAGGATTATGATGTAGAGTTTGCGGTGCTCTGCACCTCTGAGGATCAGGCCCTAAATTAGCAAGTGAAGAGTGCAAGAAGTGCAGCTCTTCACATAACATGCATGTACCACATGACATTTCAGTTGCTACGCTAATAGAAATATATCAGTCTGCTTGTAGCTTGGTTTTTTATACCGCCTTCTGTCTGCCAACTTAAGAGATCGAATGCATCAGCAAAACTCTCCTTGTCCATTAACGTAATGATTAATTAATACATGATTATCACAGAGGTTTCGAGACACTAGGCCAAATTCTGCTCTTGCTTACATCTATGCAACCTCATTAAATTAAATTGGTCTGGTGAGAGCAGAATTGGACTGACTGACTTTAATGCAATACATGTGGACTAGAAGACTGTATAAAGCCAATGCTCTCTGGTAGGGAGGCAGACTGCCCCACCAGGAGCTCCGCCTGATGTAGGCACAGTGAGCCTGATTCACCATTACCCTGTACTTCGTGCTGGCACACACATCAGTGCAAAGCGAACATAAATAGCTGCCAAACCAGAACGTTGGCATTTTAGAATCACTTTGCACTAGTGAAAAACAACAACATAGGGTGAATTGGGCCTAATACCTCTGGAATCCCTGGGACAGCCCAGACCAGAAGAGATCTTTCCATGCTCCTGGAAGGGCAGAGGGAGGGGTCCATAATCCCGAGCATGCCCCTCCCTACCTCACCCTCTTTTGGGCAAGACTGCATGTTGAGAGAACTAAGCTCAAGAGGTTCTCACGCACAAGGATCAGCCATTGCCCAGGAATCCATGGGTGGAGGAGGCTCCTTCCATCATCCCCACACAAACTAGTCACATATGCATATACTGGGCTAAATTCTAATACATTGTAGTCTGAAATGCACCTCACAGCACTAGGTATCTTGTAATTAATCAGAATCCATCAACTTTTCTTCACTACTGTGAAACACTTGTGGTATTGCACCATATGGGTCAGACCCTCAGCTGGCATAAATTGGAACAAGTCAGCTGAAGCCACTGGAGCTAAACCCATTTACATCAGCAGCAGATATAATCCCATAGCATGCAGGCCAGCATGAAGTAGATACTATTACTTCCTTATCACCAGACATGTTAGGACCAGATCCTGTAAGGGGTTTGACTTGAAGGCAGTGAACATCTTGCATACTCAGGCCCTTAACTTGCATTAACACAACACTGTTATATCGTATACATCATCGTTTCAGCATGTGCTGACAAGCATTAATCATACACAAAAAGCCGAGTTGGAAAAAAAAATGCAGGGCTGCAATGGGTTTGCATGGCTATAAATGAGAACAAAATTTGGCCCTCTGCCCTCAGATACACCAATGTGATGTCCACGGCCATCAATGGGAACTGCATCCATGTATGTGAGGGCATATTTGTAAATACAGACTTGGGAGAACAAGGGATAGGATGCAAGATAAGCCTTGTAAGGCTGGTTAAACGCTTACGCATTTAAACGCAGAGCCCTTTAGTTGTTCTACCACCCCTCCCAATATCAGACTCTAACCAGTGGAGCTGAACACCCACATCTCATTTTCACCCATGGAGCCACTCACTTTGGTTGGTGAAAGAATTTTTCCCTATGCATTTACAAAAAGTGTTCTTGTTAATCTCATCATGCTACTAGCTTTATTATAAAAAAAAAACCAAACTTAGTCATCTGCATCATAATAAATAAATAATATTGAGAAATCAAGGGCCTGATTCTCCACTCCCTTGTGCATTTATAGCAGTGCAAAGTTAGAGCAAAGGGGGTGCAAAACACTTTCCAACCGCTTTGCACAGGTGCAGATGCTACATAAGGTGCCAGACAATGAAAAATCAGGCCCCAAGGCTTTGGGATTTTGAACATAAATACTGTCTCAATAGATTTTAATTCTGCAGCTTTCTGAACTCAGGTTATACACCTGGGCCACATTCTGCCCTCAGTTGCAACAGTGTAAAACTGGGAGTAATGCCAGTGAAATCAGTGGAATTACTTCAGATTTACACCAGCATGCCTGAGATCAGAATCTGACTAATCCCTTATCCATGGCTATATTGGCCTTCTGTGAATGTTTAGGTGCTGTTAACCACCAGTAGGGTGACCAGATGTCCCGATTTTATAAGGAATGTCCCGATTTTTGGTCTTTTTCTTATATAGGCTCCTATTACCCCCCACCCCCATCCTGATTTTTCACACTTGCTGTCTGGTCACCCTAACCACCAGAGAGAGATCAGACACAGCATTACCCAAAACTGAAAACGTAAGACTGACAAATCACACATCACAACAAGTGATGAGAGAGAGAGATAGAGAGAGATCTAAGTGTATTACACTAATGCTAAACAGTATAGTGCCTCTTAAGCTCAGGGCAAACTCCCACCCTTAGCATTGGCTGCTGGGCGGGGGGAGCATAGCAAAGCAGGGCAGGCTGGTTCAAGATGAAGTAGTGCAATGCACTGCCATTTGTTTCTTCTTTTACCAGAGTAGCATGTACCCTTATGCTAGTGGCTGCTGCTAGCTGCAGCATACTTGCTAACTAGCCTGGGAACTAGGCACTCCGACAAGCCAGCTTGTCATCCCATTGAGGGCCTAGTGGGGTTGGCACACTGGCCAAGAGTTTTTCCTAACATTCCTGTGAGTAGTAAGGGGAGAGACCCTGCACTGATGTCTTGAGAGAGGATATGGGAAGACGAAGAACCCTACACCATCTTCCTCAACACATCAGAGGGCAGGGGCTAGCCCAGAGAGAAGATTAGAACATTGCACATGTGCAAAGAGACATTACAATCCAATCGAATACGCTGCACATTCAACTTCCGTCAACAGATGCAATGAAAATAAATTCACCCTCACCAATATTTGGCCACATGTTTCTAGATAGGTCTGTACAGAAACACAAGAAGAATCCTCTGACAATTGGACGACCAAGATGTCTCAAAGAGGACCAGTCTCTTATGTATTTCTCACAAACTAACTGTGCAGATTTCAATGGCAAAACAGACACACCCACCCCAACCATCGTTCTGTTTTCATGATCACAGTACTGCTTTTCTAGCCTGGATAAACTCCCTACAGCAGTAGTGGGCAACCTACAGCCCATCAGGGTAATCCGCTGGCGGGACGCAAGACAGTTTGTTTACATTTGCAGAGCCACCCGCAGCTCCCAGTGGCCACGATTCACAGTTTCCAGCCAATGAGAGCTGTGGGAAGCGGCGGCCAGCACATCCCTGCGGCCCGTGCCGCTTCCCGCAGCTCCCATTGGCCGTGAACGGCTAACTGCGGCCACTGGGAGCTGCGGGCGGCTGGGCAAATGTAAACAAACTGTCTGGTGGTCTGCCAGCGGATTACCCACCACTGCCCTACAGTGACAGTGAGCACAGCCCACTGCAGGGAAGGATTTGTCCATGAACCTGCATCTGCAAGAAAGGCTCTCCCAGAAGTTGCAGATTCACAAAGCAATTTCCAGCAGTTTCCATTATGCACAATAGAAGGTCTTTCTAATTTCATCTCCTTTATGATGTTGTTCCTTTAAAGCCACAATGGTGGGCCTGGTTCAGGTCTGTCTTACACCAATGTAAATCAAAAAGAATGTCACTGAATTTACCCCAGCATAATACAGGTATAAGCAAGACTAGAATCAGATCCAACGCCTTTTCAATCTAGAAGGTGCTTGAATAGCCATGAATGATCATGGCTATTTAAAAACCTCTCATTAACCCCAAACAAGCAAAGAAACCACAAAAACAAAGTCGAAATATTACATAATAACCGTCTGATAAATTCCATTACCTGCGAACTGGGAACAAGGGCCTTCCACCAATGTCCACCCTTCACAAGGTCAACTTCACTTAATGACATTGACACTTTGCCTATGACACAGTGGCGTGAGAATTTGTCAAAATCCACTATGGTTAAAAGTAGAGTTCTTCTTTGGGCTTCTAAAAATGGGATTTCAAAGGTGTATCTCTCTTCAAACACTGGGTTCTGGGTTTTGCGTTTTACTCCTGTCTGCTTGGAGTTCTTCTGATCTGGAAGGAGGCAGATCTTGACATAAGGGTTGGAATGAGCCATATCTTGTCTTGAACCATCATATGAAATTGGAGGAGGCAGATCTTTAGCCTCAATTACCCTCACTATTAGATAATTATGCAACAGATCATACTGTGTGCTAAAATGCAGCATGCCCAGTTGATACTTCGATAAGATTTCCTCGTCTGTCAAGGAGTCCATGTCATCACTATTAGAGTCAAGAGAGTAGAGTCTTGGTTCGAATTTTCTAAAATAGTCATCTGGGGTATATGTTTTTCTCAGGATAGTTGGCTGAACTATTTCTTTTTTAGCGCCTATGATTCCAAACTCAATAGGTTTAATGTCAATTAGTGGAGAACTTGGCCTTCTTGATTCTAGACCTAGGCAAAAGAAACATCAAATAGCAATGTCGGTAACTGGAAAGATCTTATTGCATCCCAACTTAGTCTCTGCCCCACAGCTCTTACAGTCGGTCTTTTTGTTCTGTTCATACAAAACCCAGCACAATGAGGTCCTGACCCATGACTGGGGCCTTAGGGGCTATTGCAACACAAATAATAAAACAAACAATAATATCATAACTAGTTAATTGTTAAGTGAAAATATCAAATAGATTTCTCTCTCCTGCCCCTGTCTAACTCTGTGATTCTGTCACATTCATCCTTTAGCAAAAATATAAGTTTGGCCCCTTTCACAGTCTCTTTGTGGAACAGTTTAAGATTTTAATCAACATACCTTAGGATTGACTTGGATCTCTCTCTAAAAGTTGGCACTAACCTAAGCTTTGGGAAATTATGTTAATTTTGTATGTCTGACAGCCTTACTTGAAATCCGCCTTGTGAGGCTGTAAGTGGACCGTGATGTATCTGAAGATGATCGCCTTCTGTCAGGAGAAGAGTCTTGAGGAGTTGGAGGTGGCTCGCTGGTTGTGTTATCAGAGTCTCCGTCTTTGTCCTCATTTTGATTGCTTATCCTGTGAAAATGAAAGACCTCTGGATGTCTGAATCCAGTAAGTGTACTTTACACATAACGAACAGGATAAAAAGCCCTCTTCTCTGATACTTTAGACTGAACCCTGGATGAATATCATGGATGCTAGAGCTCATCTTCAGATCTAGCTGGAAAACAGAAGAGTGCTGAACTCTATGGTTTCAAGGCCCTACAAAACATGGATTCTCTATCCTTTATTTTGTCTTTCAGACTTCTTAAAATGTAATGAAGCTTACTAGCAACAGCAAGGATATACACCAGTATGCTCCTTAACACACATCTATATAGATATGCTCATGTTTTAAATACATCCATGCGATACAGACCTTGCAGCATTATTGATATATGTAGTGAAAATATTTATACCATTACTTACTGCTGTATATTTAGGGTATAGTGCTGGAATTATGGCTTTCATTAGGATTGGATAGTCACACTATGAATAGCATGGGAAATAACCATGATCAATCTTCTCACAACATGTTTAATATTAATATATGGTAGTAAATGAGCCATAAAGTTTGGAAACGTGGCCCTGTAAAGCAGGATTTGTTGACATACCTTTTAAGCAGTTCCTGTCCCCTTTTTATTCACTCTTTTGCATAATAATTCTGCTATATCTCGTTTTATTTGTGGGAGAATTTAAATAAGCAAGAAAGGTTACATGCCCCTCACTGAAACTTTGTGAAGGTTTAAAATGCACAAAGTGATTATGAGAATGGGATCATACAAAAGTCCACAAGCAATCCCCTTGTTAATTTAAATCTTCTACATAAAGTAAGTTCAGTGAAAATCTCAGCCTCCCACAAATTGCAGCAACTCACATTAAACAGAACAAATCAGAACCTCTTAAGTTCCCCTCAAAGAAGAGCAAAAGCAGACAGGAACAAAAATCTATAGTTCAAGATTCTGATGTCAGTTGCACTGGTGACAGTCTGGAAAAAGTCCAATGAAGTCAATGGAAGAACAATTTTATACTGACATAATTGAGATCAGAATCTCACCTTTTTTTTTTTTAAACAGTATTTCATTCTTTGTAGTGTACCAAGATAAAATACACTTTTCTGGTTAAGCCACAAGACAAAAGAACACTCAGAAAATAGAAACTGGGCACAGCCAAAGTTCAGCATGAAATAAGCAAATCAGATAGAAGCAGTGCTTGAGTTTTCCTCCTCATTCACTCTTTCTATATTTCCGGCTATGTCAGGAATAAAATGAATATGTTGAATCATTTGCCTCACAAACCACTGATGAAACTAGGCTGTTAACGATATTCTGTAGCAAGTAGTAAACTCAAAAATCTAAAACCAAACTTAGGAATAGACTAAAAATGGAATTCCAGATCTGAAACTACCTCTCCCCCAAGTTTGGGGGAAGAAGTTCAGATCTGGATCTTGTGGTGCTTGGAGATCTGAACCCACCTGAGCTTCACAGTCCATTGATATTTAATAGATTTTTGATAGCAAATTAAAAACATACATTAAATGAACAGACAATACCCAGCTTTCAAACGCAGTTGCTTAAATCCTTCAGCTGGATATAAAAATCAATACTTAGGAGCATAAAAGTCTGCTTTTCATGCCAAGACACAGACTTGAGGATTTGAACATACTTATTATGATTCACATGCCTGCAAATTAAGCCTACAGAATGTGGGCAAAGCAGGGGCAAAAAGAATCAGAAAAAAATCATTAAGGATATTCTACACATGCTAAACATAATAGTGAATTAACTAAGTAACAAGCAGGTGACCCTTTGCAGGGAAATTGCTACTGAACCACAATAATTTTTCCTCAAATAAACTTTGGCTGTGTTTGGAATAGCTCTGTTCATATTTAATCAGAACCTTTGTTAAGGAGAATTGAGCTCTAATTTCAGTTTAACCTTCCAGAACACACAGTATTTATTTTCGAGTTTTTATGTAGGAGATTTCATAATATACAGAGCTGACAAGCACCCCAATTCCCGGCCAATTTTTTTGCTAAGGCTAGGAAGCAAACAATCATGATGAAATCACAATAAGGATTTGCCATGTGTGCAAGTCAATACAATTAGATTTGCTTCAGCAAGATAAACATACTTCTTTTAACATTGACGTTGTAGGGTGCTGTAAAAATTCAGGAAGTGTGAAAAGTCAACATCTACTGAAAGAAATTACTTAATTTCACAGCAGTTGGGCCTAATCCTGCTTCCCTAGCATACCCAGAGCTTCTACTACTAAATATGGGAATGCTGCGGATACAAAGAATGGAGGATCGATGCAGACATTAACAAGATTGCTCCCATTCATCTAGAGACCATGAGAAGGACTGGGTGGGGGGGAAAGCACCCCCCATATGACAGCAACAGCCATGTCAGGTGGACAAGGAGCAAAGGATTGGATGCTCTTAGTTGTGAGCCCTTAGGCATTTTTAGATACTTTTCAGAGGGAGAAGGGGCAACTCAAGAAATTTACTTGTTCCCCAAATTCAATGCATTGAGGCAGAATGTGGATCTTTTTAAATCCAGGTCCTAATTCAGGGTGTTATACTGCTGCCCAGCACTATAGCATGGGAACATCTACCATGCAAAAACAATTAGTGTAACCAGACCTCGGAGCAGTTTTGAAATACATATACACATTAATGTACATATGCACAGCCCAATTCTGCAACTCTTACTCATGCCGAGTAGCACTTACTCACGTGATGAGTGCAGTACTGCAAACTCCAAACATTTAGAAACCTCCCCACCTCCCTGCACCCAAAACAACAACAAGACCAGGCAAAAGGCACCACTTCTCTCTTCTATCTCCTGAGGTGTCATTCTGTCCCTCTCCATTCTCCTCTCCATCTTTCCAGCCCTCCTCTCTCAGTCTCCTTACCCCTATACATATATTCTCTCCCTTTCCCCTCAGCCACCCATATTCTCCCAGCATCTCCCCCGTATTAGCATACCCCCAAATCTCCTTCCCTATGCCCGTTTTCCTTTACAGTCTATCTCTCAGCCTCCCTCCCTCCTCACCCCCTCCATATTCCTTGGATAAAGTCAGCTGCCACCACCATACATTCCCCTATCCCCTCACTATCTCTTGCCTGGGCTACATACAGGAAACAGAAGCTGCCATTTTAGCTGAGGGCATCTTGGATTCAATCATATGAAAAGTAATGGGAGACAGCAGCCATTTTGAAGCAGTTTGCTGCCCAGCTTCTAGAGACAAAAATCTTTAAAGAAACAAAACAAAACAAAACAAACACTAAACTTGTAAGATTTGGGAAAATATCATGAGAGCTGATGACTTTGATAGTCCCTAGAGGCTGCTGGTCTGACTATATGTAACACAGCATAAGAAAGGATTGCAGAACAGGGTCTTTTAATATAACTTTTTTCACTATGATTTATTGCAAAAGTTAACCAGGAGGGATCCTAGAGACAGCGGAACTGGTGCGGATCCAAGAGGCAGGTGGAAGGGAATACTGCTGGAGCCCACAAAGGGGGTCCACATCAGCTGCACATTGCAAAGTCCAGCTCCCCAAAGGAACTGGAGAATCACCACACAGATGGGTTAGCGGGGGGCGGGGAGCAGAAAAGGAACAGAGGCCCAAAGGTGGTGATCTACCACTACACAGCCCCAGTGGCCACAGATGGTTGGAATTACTGCCTCAGGGCTAGAGTTGCCAACTTTCTAATCACACAAAACCGAACACCCTAGCCCCGCCCCTTCCCCAAAGCCCCACCCCCCACTCACTACATTCCCCCTCCCTTGGTGACTCAGTCTCTCCAACCCTCACTCACTGTCACTGGGCTGGGGCAGGGGTGTGGGAGGGGGTGAGGACTCTAACTGGGGGTGCAGGCTCCAGGGTGGGGCCAGAAATGAGGGGTTCAAGGTGTGAGAGGACACTCTGGGGAGGGGGCAGGGGGTTAGGGTGCAGGGGAGGGTGAGGGCTCCAGCTGGGGGTACAAGCTCTGGGGTGGGGCTGGGGATGAGGGGTTTAGGGTGCAGGAGAACATAAGAATGGCCATACTGGGTCAGATCAAAGGTCCATCTAGCCAGTATCCTGTCTTTCAACAGTGGCTAATGCCAGGTGCCCCAGAGGGAATGAACAGAACAGGTAATCATCAAATGATCCATCCCCTGTCATCCATTCCCAGCTTCCGGCAAACAGAGGCTAGAGACACCATCCCTGCCCATCCTGGCTAATAGCCATTGATGGACCTCTCCTCCATGAATTTATCTAGTTCTTTTTTCAACCCTGTTATAGTCTTGGCCTTCACAACATCCTCTGGCAAGGATTCCACAGGTTGACTGTGCATTGTGTGAAGAAATACTTCCTTTTGTTTGTTTTATACCTGCTGCCTATTAATTTCATTTGGTGACCTCTAGTTCTTGTGTTATGAGAAGGAGTAAATAAAACTTCCTTATTTACTTTCTCTACAACAGTCATGATTTTATAGACCTCAATCATATCCCCCCTTAGTCATCTCTTTTTCAAACTGAAAAGTCCCAGTCTTATTAATCTCTCCTCAGATGGCAGCCGTTCCATACCCCTAATGATTTTTGTTGCCCTTTTCTGAACCTTTTCCAAGTCCAATATATCTTTTTTGAGATGGGGCAACCACAGTATTCAAGATGTGGGAGTACCACTGATTTCTATAGAAGCAATATGATATTTTCTGTCTTATTTTCTATCCCAGGGGTTCCCAAACTTGTTCCGCTGCCTGTGCAGGGAAAGCCCCTGGCGGGCCGGGCTAGTTTGTTTACCTGCCGCGTCCGCAGGTTCGGCCGATCGCGGCTCCCAGTGGCCGCAGTTCGCTGCTCCAGGCCAATGGGAGCTACTGGAAGCAGCAGCCAGTATGTCCCTCGGCCCATGCAGCTTCCTGCAGCCCCCATTGGCCTGGAGCAGCGAACTGCGGTCACTGGGAGCCGCAATCGGCCGAACCTGAGGATGCGGCAGGTAAACAAACCAGCCCGGCCCGCCAGGGGTTTTCCCTGCACAAGTTGCGGAACAAGTTTGGGAACCACTGATCTATCCCTTTCTTAATGATTCCCAACACTCTATTTGCTCCGGGTTTGGGGGCGGGGAGGGGGGAGTGGGAGGCTCAGGGTTGGGGCAGGAAGTTGGGACTCGGGGTTGGGGCATGGGCTTACCTCGGGCAGCTCCCAGTCAAGGGCGCAGCTGGGCTAAGGCAGGCTCCCTGCCTGTCCAGGCTCCGCGCCGCACCCCGGAAGAGACCAGCAGGTCTGGCTCCTAGTCAGGGGGCCAAGAGGCTCCTCACACTGCTCTCGCCCACAGGCACTGCCTCTCCAACTCCCACTGGCTGCAGTTCCCAGCCAATGGGAGTGCGGAGCCGGTGCTCGGTGCGGGGGCAGCATGCAGAGCCCCATGGCCCCCTGCCTGCGAGCCGGACCTGCTGGCTGTTTCCGGGGTGCAGTGCAGTGCCAGGACATGAAGGGATTAGCCCGCCTTAGACTTGCAGCACTGCTGAACAGACTTTTAACAGCCCGTTCGGCGGTGCTGACCAGAACCACCAGGGTCCCTTTTCAACCGGGCATTCCAGTCGAAAACAGGACGCCTGGCAACCTTACTCAGGGCCTGCCACAGATCAAGTGAAGATTTCTTCTACCCCACCCCTTCCTGAAGCCCCTATCAAGCCTAGCCACTTGTCCCCAAGTACTCGATCATTTCTGCAGCGTATCTTTCTAAGTCCAATAAAGCTGTCTCATCATTTTGTTCACCTGCACACGCTGTTTCCTTATTTAGCATTGATTTTATTTCCAATTCCCATTAGTTGCAGATAAATGAGTTTCTAAGCATAATTCTGACCCTTAAAAAACGGCTCCCTGTTTAAGAACCACTATGAAGCTCTACTGCTAACCTCTCTGCACCTTCTTTCTACACTAATTCAAAACAATAAACAAGATGCTGTAATTCAAACAGAAAAGGATGAATTTTATATACCGTTTACACACAAACCTGATAGATCTGGCAGGAAAAAAAATGAAAGCAAAGAAGCTCCTAGGGGAGGATGATAGTGATCACGTGTCTTCCTATCTGTCCTCCAGCAACACAGCGAAATGTGATGCATTAGGGAAGCAATTAAGGGGGCACCTCACCTGTTGTGGTTTCAGAAACACATTGCACATTTAACCCTTGAGTGTCAACTACTCTGCTTCTATGGGACGCAGTGTGGCCTCGCAGATAAAGCACTGGGCTGGCACTAAGGCTCCTGCTCTGCCAGTGGCCTGCTGGGTGACCTTGGATAAGTCACTTTGCCGCTCAATGCCTCAGTTTCCCCAGCTGCAAAATGAGGATAACAATACTGGCCTCCCTTGTAAACTGCTTTGATGTTGTTGTTATTGTTGTTGTTTTAGGATCAGATTTTAAAAGCACTTAAGTGACACAGGAACACAAATCCCATTAGAAATTCAGTTTTTCTAGGGGATATGTTCTCTTAAGTCACCTTGGTGTTTTTGAAAGTTCCCCCCTTTAGCCCGGTTAAATTAGAATAACATTAATAAGTTCAGTATCTATTTCTTACTCTTATAATCCTCAAAACATTCTAGTAGATATTGTTTAGTTTCACTAAGTGCTGCTTGTATGCTATCTTTCTGCCTAGAATAATATCTTACAACCAACCCTAAGCCCTCCTAAGAATACAGATTTATCCTGGAAATAGCTAAAGTTAAGGGTTATTTCAGCCATTTTCCGTGGGGCTCTGCATGGGTGCAGGGGTTCACTGACATGCAACAAATTGCTGAATTAGGGCCTGTGCCTGAATCCCTCTTTGTCTGAACAGTTATCTGGTGTATTGCATATGTCTATGGTTAAGGTAGATCATAAGCTCCTCTGGTAGGAACCTTGTCTGTTATGTGTTCATAAAATACAGGGCATGCTCTAAGTAATAATAATAATAATAATAATAAATATAGATCCTCCTACATAGTCACTTGACTGGCAGTCTGGAAAATTACAGCAATCAGAGGGCTAAAGTGTTCAAAATAACATTGTCCAATTTAGAAACTCTACAAGAATTCAAATGAAATGTATTGTTCTCAGCATGCAATACAAAGCTAGGCCAATTACCAACTTGCTGTGTTGGCTTGCAGGATAGTTTCTGACTTAAGCACTGGGGTAGCTATATTTCAAAGACTCCAGCTACCTGAATTAGCAGGACATGTTGTTTAGCTTTACTGCAGTTATATGCACTGTTTATATAGTTATATACACTGTTTCCACTCCTAACACCGACTCTTCCCACCAATCTCTTATTGTATGTATGCCATTAGCCAGGTGTGTGGCATTTTTGGATTCTTATAGCCTCATGTTTATGACCTCAGCACAGCCAAAATAACATTACCTTTGTCATGCTGCTATACACTGGAGATAACATTTGCTTAATATGCACATCTAAACTTACAGCCAGGCTGGCGTCTGTGCAGGAAAAGGTCCCAGGATTTCAACTTCATCTTCGCTCGACTGACAACAGCTACAGTCAAAACACTTCTGACAACAATTTCTACAAGTCCATCTGCACAGCAAGAGATCCGAGAGTCTAGAGAGCAGACCCTGAGGCCATTGGAAACCAAAGAATAAGATTACAACCAGTAGATCATTGGTGAGAAATAACACTCCGCTGTATTTATGTTTGTGTCTCTGCAGCAGAACATTTGGAACTCTATTTATTCCATTTATATAAACAGACAAGTGCCGTGCAGTTACTGGCACAATCTCACTGAAGCCATAACTAGGCAGGGAAATAAACATTCACTGCAGGTATTTTCTTTTATAGCATTATAATGTACGTGGGCGAGAGAGCGATTTACAAAACACTATGGCATAACAATATGCTAGAGCAGAAACATGCCCATTATTTCATTCACATTAACAAACTAATATATCAACAAATGCATGGCAGAGAGAAGAAAAAACTAAAGATTAGTGAAAACCTCAATTTAATTTCACAAGTTGTTGCACAGCTGAAAAAACCTAACGCAACAATATGAATGTATTTTAATACTGTATGCATGTAAACATATGATATTCATATGCTCCATACATGCAGTATTACAGCCTCAAATTTGTCAGCAAAATGTATCAGCCTAGGTACAAAATCTTGCCTGACTCTTACTATGATAATTAATTTATTGAAAAAGCTAATGATTTTTTAAAAAAAAAAACATTATTTGCCCTCAGTAAGTATAGAAGTACACTTGAGAACAGAATTTTGTATGGTGGCAGTAGTAATTATCTAACAGTGCTATTACATTTATTATATGCACACACATAATATGTAATAATGTATACACTTCGCCTGTGTATATTTATTATATTATATATGTTATGTTATAATGTTATAAACAAATATACACAGGCGAAGTGTATACATTTATAGCAAGGGGGAGTGTATCCCAAGAAAGGAACTGTGGCAGAAGAAGCCACAGTTCCCTTCCTTCTCTCCCTTGCTTCAAGAGGGTATAAACTTGCTGGTGTCTTATATCAACAACAAATAACTATCCCATTCCCACCACACCCTCTAAACTCAGCTTGCTGGTGTACTGGAGAGAGAGGGGAGGAGGCATGAAGCCAGCCACCCCTACCCACCTTTCCCAGGTAAGGGGGGGAGAAGAAAGTGTTTGTAAGAACAGTACATAGGACACAGACACACAGATTCTAGCTATCTGTTCTCAGTGGTAGGTGAAAACCCAGAATGCATTATGAAACCCTCACAAAGTCAAAATTTGAGAATAGGCTTTTTATAATTGTACCAGAAATTCTTGAACTGTATCATGTTTGCAGTGTTCAACACTGTCTGTATAGGGAGGCAGTCGGCACTCATTGGGAGGCCTTCCCCGGGAGGACAGGGCTGCAGAGAAGGACAGTAGCAGATTGATAGTAAAACACATTTTTATTCCACACCTGTAAAAAAACTGAATTTTCCTGCTATTCAAAAAAATTAGTTTTTCTATAAATGAACCCCAGAAATCAGAAAAGCCACAAAGCAAGGAATCTCGCGTACCATCTATACCTACGGCATTAGAAAAGATTCAGAAAATGCAGGACAATCTCCTCTGGATGACGAGATGAGACAGAATAGGGAATGAATCATCAGATTAACTCACCTCATTTATCGGTTCCAACTGTCCTTTTAGATATCCATGATGGAGCAAAGGGGAATAAAATGAAAAAGACAAAACCAGTTTAGCAATGCTCAAATAACTCTAAATTAGCACCGGCCAGAGAACAATTTCTTTAATTTCTCAGGACATGCTATTTCCCAAGCTTGTCCTACTTAATTTTAGGGGAAGGGGAAGAATCTCCTGAGGGAGCAACAATGTCTTCTTCTCCCCTTCCCTCCCTGCTGCTCACCTTTCCCTAGGAGGATCTCACCACTCTCACCCGTTTACAGCAAAAGAAACGTATGTATTGCTTTTGCTACCATCCCCCTCCCAAGAGACATCATGTGCAACCACACTCTTCTTGTGTCCCCAGGAAATTACTTGATTTCTACAACTATTTACTGCATCAGTAGCAAACCACATCCAGGTCATAGATACACTACAAGCTCCTGGTAATAGAGACCTTGGTCTCAATTCAGTTCTGGCAAAAATGGTTGCAACTCCAGAGATATTAAGACCAACACTTTCAGAAGTGGACACTAACTTTGAGTACTCCCATTTCTGTGTGCCCAACTCAAGACACCCGGTGCCTGATTTTTCAGAGATACTGAGCATCTTTAACTCCCATTGTCTTTCACTGGGGTGCTGGGTCCTCAGTATTGGAACAATCAGTCCCAAGGTGTCCCCAGGTGAGTGCTCAAAACTTGAGTCACCCAAGATCACTGACCACTTTTGAAAATTTGAGCTGAAGTGACTTGCCCAAGGTCACACAAGAAGTGTGTGCCAGAGCCAGGAACAGAACCCAAATCTCCCACGTTCCAATCTAGTGCTTTAATCGCACCATCCTTCCACTCTTATTCACTTTGTTTGTGCTATTCCTGCTGTAACTAGCACTATTAGCACCTTTACTTTCATGAGCACCGAATTCACCAAAATTCACTAAAAAATCTCATTTAAAAAAGTTTGGATCTCTACTGTGATTGCTTTGCTATCTTTAACCCCTGCTCATATCTAGTAGTTTTCTGTCTCATGTGCCTTCCTTTAAAGATGGTTTCCTTAAGGGGCTTGCACTCCCAAAAGTATACTGCTTCTATTGGCTAAATTCTCTATGGAAAACATAGACAATACAACTTTTTAAAAAGGAACTAGATTAGATTAGATGAAATTTAGCTCTACAATGGCTTCCATAGAAAGCATTTTAGCACAAACATCCATCGTCACGTTCTCACAGACTGTTGCTTAGTGAAAATACCACCACCTGTATGAGGTAAGGATTGCAAGGACAAAAGTGCTGTATTTTGATATGGCTACACCCCTAAAATCATTTTTAAAAACCCCAGGATTCTGTCATCCCCCAATTTACACACTAAATTCCACCCAAAACTGGTGTGGCATATTCCAAGCCTGCACTAAAATGCCTACGCTGCATTAAGACGAGTCCATTGGATTCATGCCTTGCAGCCAAACAGCCCAGCATGTACTGTGAGAAAAGGCCATGTGGCGTAAGAGAGTGGGGTGTGGTAACTCCAGGCAGGCCTGCATCAGACAATCCTCCTGGCTAAAATGTATCAGTTGTGCAAGAGAGGCATCAAGTAAAACAACCTAGATCTGCTTTACAATAAAATAGGTCCTTGGGCAGCCAGCACCCCACGAACATGAGCAATGCTACCCGCAGACTCTATCATAAAGTAAGCGGAGTTCCATCCTGTCTGTGTGCTCAATCCAGCTCCCCCAGAAACCCTAGCCAGGAACACAGGAGTGATGACAGAGACAACAGGCAGGAACTAATCACCATAGCACAGCAGAAGCAAATGAACAGCCAGTGCCATAAAATACATAAATGCACAGATCCATGAAATAAAAGCAAACACGAACAGCTGTCTGTGTCCATGCCAGTCACATGCAGCAGGGGGGCTAGTTCTGGGGGAATGACAAAGGTTTATAGAGTACAAATGGTGTGATAGCCAGCAGGTGCTGGGTAAGCTCAGTTGGAGTTTAAGACCATAGACACTATAACAAACCCAGCACATATAGGCAGACTGGGTCTACCATGAGATTGGCCTACTCCACTGGGAATGCAAAAGGAATACCACTCGAGCCACTGCTGCTGAGCCTAGACTTATTGCACCAGATCTGCAAATTCAAGATCAACTCTTCAACTCAGGAGCATAATCCATTTGGGAGTCCTGGTGCCATGAACAAACCCCCATCACAAAACAACACATAGGATGTGTATTGTGGCCTAGGGTGCCTGCATAATCCTTGCTACTTGATGACCTGGCTGATAGCTGTTCCTTGATACCTTGGTTTCCAGGATCTGCTATACATGGGGCTGTTTTGCTATCTTTACCATTACACTTCCTGTGCCCTATATGCTGCTGTGCTTAGCAGTTCCCTGCATCCTCCAGATCAAGAGTGACCAGCATTTTTTAGGTGGGTGATATTGCAGAGCCGGGGCTCGCTTTTTCTAGCATGAATATATGTGCATACATGCATGTATGGGCATATACATGTCCCTTCTGCTTCTGTACACTTTGGTCACTTGGGGATGGCAGGGGTCCAGTACTACACCATTGATAATACAGATATGGGGCTAAGAACATTAAGGGTGGAATTTTCAAAGGAGCCTGACTTAGGAACACAACTCCCAGTGAAAGCCAATAAGCCTTGTGCTCCTAAGTCACTTATGGACTTTTGAAATAATAAATCGTAAAACTCCACACACACAAAGCCTGACCTAAAGCCCACAGAAATCAATGCAAAGATCCCTACTGACTTCATTGTGGTTTGGATCATCATAGTATCTTTCATCCCACGATCTCAAAGCACTTTTTAACTAATTTGCAGTCAGTACATCCCCGGGAAGTAGGTCACTATTGTCATTTCAGAGATGCGAAACTGAGTTACAGAGAGGATGACTTACCCAACAGCATTTTACATCCACTGTGCATAGATGTCATTGTCAGTGACTGTGCAAGGCAGTGGAGAACCAAACCGAGTCATTGTCAGAGCTCAGATAAGAAGCCAGATTTCCTGGCTAACATCTTCCAGGAATTTTTAAACCATAAAACCATGGGTATCAAAACTCATTCTGGGGAGCAGGTCAAATTACATTTTGAATTATGCACCGTGGACCCAGTTTACAGCATTAGGGTCTCATATACAACAGCCTATCCACCAAAGAGCTCCTTCTACCCTGGCACAATTACACGAGGGACAGGCCAGGCTGAGAGTAGTTATAAACCTAGGGGTTCAGGGCCACCTGCCCATCTAGCTTTCAAGAGCCCCTCAAAGTAAGGACAGCTTTAAGTGAGTGTTGTTTTCATGGCCTGGGGCAAGTTGAGTGGGCCCCTATTTTGAAGTTCATAGTTGGTGGTAATATGTCAGTATACCACATTGGGGTGAGGATCCCTGTGTCTGTGTCCATAGCAGGTCCCTTTATTGGTGTGAGGGGCCCCAGATTCAATCTCTGAAGGGATTCCCATATGTGTGGAAGCCCCCATTTCTAGGCTTCCACGGTGGGGGGGTGTCTCATGTAGGTGGGGTTCCGGAGCCTCCATTCTCAAGGGTCCACGTGACAGTGTGAGGGGCAAGTCCCATCCCTGCTGGTGGTTCACGGGACTGCAGAGTGTGAGTAGCAAGGTCATCTCACACCCTGGGGGAAGCTCTGTGCCCTTTCATGACCTTCTGGCTGGCTGATTCCTGAGCCTCCCAGGCCCCTTCCAGAGGCTGCCCGGCCTAGTCCTCCTCCCTCAGCAGCAGCCACCTAAGCTCAACTCGGGAGCAGCATCCATGGTAACGCCAGCTGGGTGAATGGGGGAGGACTTGGTAAAGCCCCCCTGGCTGCTCCTACTCCCGTCTCCCTGCCCGCTCTTGCTCCCACTCCGAATTCAGTCCTAGACATGGAACACGCCGTCAACAGCTGGATCCCTGAACGTGCAACAGAACAGCAGCAGAGGCAGCTGCAAAAACTGTTGCTCCGCTTCTCTTTGTGCCCGGTATATGCAACTCTGCACTATGGCATCACAAACCTCTCACACACACACTCACACACAAGAACTCACATATATGCTGACATTTACACGCACAGACCGTGCACAATCCCATGCACACACACAAACATAAGCACGCCTACGTACAACACCCCCCCCCCCACAGACACAAACACAGTCAGTCCCATACGTACACCATCAGTCAGATGCACAAACACACACGTTCACACAAACACGCACAAAAGGGGATGTTCAGCTTCATTCTTAAGAACAAGGCGAGTTCCAATCACACAGACTATTCTCCCAAACCCTTCTCCTGTAGTACTCCACAAAGTGTTTCCAACAACCCATAGTTCTGGTCTGAATCAAGATGCATTGGCTGACTGCTGCTATTAAACAAATGCAAAAAGCCGAACCACTAGCGCGTCAGGTTGGGTATGTCACTTGAGAGCTTCACCTTCTGGGCAACTAACTAACTCACACACCCAAGTTTACCGTTAAGCGGGAGAGGGAATCACTAGCCTGGGCTGGATGAACATGCAACTAGGAAATTGAGCTGAGTGCTAACCCAGGTTAAAGCAGACCAGGTTTCCCTGTGGTCCCCGGGTCCCCACCCCGGCAAAGAGGACATTACCTCCCCAGTGCTGTTCAGACCTACCTGTATATACGCCATCTTCACTAGGTATCACATTAGTTCCCAGCACAGCCCGAGCATGGCGTCTCTCTCCCCTTTGCCCTCAACAACAAAAAAAGACGTGACTAGGTTGCTAGATGAGCACTGACCATCTCCGCTCCCCCTGGCTGCTCGCTGCCGATCGGCGTCTCCCCCCCGCGGTTCCCTAGCCCGGCGCTGTCTAGGATTTCGGGCAGGTTTTGTCTGGGTCCCCAGGCTCTCTGTGCCGCGCCGGGCGGGGAGGGATGTGCTCTGGCAGCCTGTCACCCGCTGCACCCTCCTGGGCATGGCTCGGGGTGAATTTCCCCTGCTGGGACTGCCGTGGCTACAGCCCTTCCTCTCCCCGGGGTCGCCATTCGCCTCTCTCGGGGCAGCCTCCCTGAGCGTCGAGCCCCAACCTCCCAGCCTGCGGCCGGGACCGTCACCCCGCCACCCGCCGCCGCCTGCAGCCAGCAACACGCGGCGCAGAACAAGACCCAGCCGGAGCCCGACTCCCTTCGCCGGGGCCGCCAGGGAGAGCAAGCGGGGTATAGCCCCGGCCACAGCAGCAGCGCCCCCTGCGCTCTGGGCAGCTGGAGCCCAGAGGGGATCGCCCCCGCCAGGCGGCAGCGGCTGGTGCTGCCGCCCCGAGGAGCCGCCAGGGGTGGAGGGAGGCTGCCGCGGAGGCTCCCAGTGGAGTTCGCAGAGCCCGTGGAGCCTGGGTAGGCGCTGGGCATGGTGAGACCCGAGCGTCTGGTAAAGGGGGGGGGGGGAGCGGGGGGGGTCTTGGGGGGGGGGCAGGCCCTCAGGAGGGCCCTGTAAATCTAGGCTGTGGCTGTGCCTGCTGCACAGGGTGGGAGCTCAGGGTGGAAAAGGGGTGAGGGGCTGAAGGAAGCTGATGCTATGCAATGGGGTGGGGAATAGCTTAGTGGTTTGAGCATTGGCCTACTAAACCCAGGGTTATGAGTTCAATCCTGTAGGGGGCCACTTAGGGATCTGGGGCAAAAGTCAGTACTTGTCTCCTGCTAGTGAAGGCAGGGGACTGGACACGATGATCTTTCAGGGTCCCTTCCAGTTCTAGGAGATCGGTATATATCACCATATATTATTATATTATTAAGCACCTAACATGCAACAGAGCCGATGAAACTGCCTGCCACCAACATGTGCCACAGGCTGGGGACCAGTCAGCTAATGTGTGCGATAGGCGGAGGGGGGAAAGAGATGGGAATCCCCAGAACGTATGCACTGGTGGGACTTGTGTCACACTCCATGTGGCACCCATGGAGGGAATCCTGCCTCTAATGCCACTAGGGAACTCACCAGGAGCCTGTCACATACAGTAATAGAAAAAACACCTTGAGCCAGTGCTGCTAACTCCAGGGTTTCACACATTAGCTGACTGGTCCCGAGCCCCTCGCACATGTTGGTGGCAGGTAGTTCCATCGGCTCTGTTGCATGTTAGGTGCTGGGGATCCCCACCCCATCACTCACCTCGGCTTCCTTCAGCCCCTCACTCCTGTTCCAGCTCCAGCTGCTGCTCTCCTGTTAGTGCCTGAGAATCACTGCTTTCATTTTTGTTGTCTTAAAGTAAGTTTCTAGCCCTACGGACTGTCGAGAAATGCTTGAAAATGTGACTCCTAAATGCCAGAAGGCAAAAAAGAACCCAACGTTTATTATATTTATAATCTCTCAATTGTCTAGGGGACCTGACTGATGATTTCTAAACACTTGGGTTAGCCATACCCATTATTGCAATGCAGAATATATGCTAGGAAATTTACAGTGTGTAATGGGAAGGGGCATATAATTACTGAGGGAACAATCACAGTATACTCTGTTTGCAGGGGTGCCCGAATGGGAGGGTGTCTCATATGCAAGTTAGGACCCCATTTTCAATCTCCTCTGTGTTAAGCTAGCCCTGTTTTAACCTTTGCATGGGGACCCCGTGTGAGTATTTGGGCCCCTCTGTCTGTGTATCCACAAGATCCCAGTGAGTGTGTGTAGACCCCTGGGTTTTGGATTCACAGAGCTCACTGAATGCATGCTGGGGTCCAGTCCTCCTTTCTGTGTTCACAGATGAAGGGGGCTACATCTAAGTGTGGTTCTCAAGGCCCCACGTGACCTCCTGAGGGGCACTTCCATGCTGGCATTTCACAGGATTGCAGGCTACGAGTCACAGGGTTAGCCAACAGTATCAGGAAGCTCTGCCCTTTCATGCCCCCCTGGCTGAGTCCCAGGCCCCCTCCATTTGCATCCCCGGGGCTGCTCTGCCTGGATATCCACCTGCTGTCCAGCAGCAGCAAGCTCCCCTCAGCTCAGCAATTAGAAGAAACATCCCTGGTAACACTATGGATGGGGGCTGGGGTCGTTGCTGAAGCACTCCTGGCTGCCCTGACCCCCATCTCCCAGCCTGCTCTTGCTCACATGCCAAACTGAGACCCAAAAACGGAACCCTGGAGTTAACAGACGGATCATGGCACATAGAGCAGCAACAGGAAGTGCAGCAGAGGCGTCTGTGAAAACTGTTGTTCTGTTTCACTCAGGGCACAGTTGCACACACCGTGCAAGAAGGCATCAAACATTTGTCTCATACACACACACACACATATGCAGACATTATTACATATAAATAATAGCTTCACACAGAGATACCAACATCACACATACACACTGTCAAGTATCGGGGGTAGCCGTGTTAGTCTGTATCCACAAAAACAACAAGGAGTCCGGTGGCACCTTAAAGACTAACAGATTTATTTGGGCATCTGAAGAAGTGAGGTTTTTTTACCCACGAAAGCTTATGCCCAAATAAATCTGTTAGTCTTTAAGGTGCCAACGGACTCCTTGTTGTTTTTGTACATACACAATGTGTATGTCTGAATGAATGTAAGTCTCTCATACCCACAGAATCTCACTAGCACATTCACACACACACACACACACACAATGTTAGTTTCCTTTTGTTTTACTGATTTGTACCAACACAACCTTAAAAGAACATGCACCCAACACATAGCTAGAAGGGATGCATTCAATTTCTTTTATTTACTTTTTTTAATTAAGGTCCAGTCACAAGAACAATTTCCTCAAACTTATCTTGGAAGAGATTGTTTTGTAACCCTACTTAGTATTGTCAACTGCCAGTAAGCCACAGTTCTTGTTTCTAAATACATTAGAAGCAAATATTACTATTGAATGCAAAAATCAGAACAAATAATAATGCTACAGGTTGCATCTGTCACTAAAGAACTTAACCTTTTCTATAACTAACTCTCAAGTTTCCCATTAAGTGGGCGAGGGAATCACTAGCCTGGGCTGGATGAACATGCAGCTAGTAAATTCAAGTGAGTCTAAACCAGATTAGAGCAGACCCAGGGTCCCTGCAGTCCCCCTCCCCAGATAAAGAGGACATTTCCTCCCCAGTGCTGTTCAGACCTACCTGTATATACGCCATCTTCACTAGGTATCACATTAGTTCCCAGCACAGCCTGAGCATGGCGTCTCTCTCCACTTTGCCCTCAACAACAACAAAAAGACATGACTTGTTTGCTAGATGAGCACTGTTCATTCCTTCTCCCCCTTGCTGCTCACTGCCTCTCCGTAATGATCAGTGTTTCCTTCACAGTATTTCTTTAGCACAGAGATGTTGATTATTTTGTTTGTTTCTAATATTTCTTGTATGGTTTTCTGGGTTTCCAGGCTCTCTGTGCTGCGTTGGGCTGGGAGGGATGTGTTCTGTCAGCCTGTCACTTGCTGCATGATTGATTTCCCTCTTTTCCTTCTTCCCTGTGCTAGGCTGGTGGTGAATTTCCCCCTCTTGGGCAGCAGCTGCAGCAGCTTTTGCACTTCCAGAGATCTGGATTCCCCTCTCTCAGTGCATCTCTCCTTGGATTTGTTTTTCCAACTTAAAGCCTGAGGATGAATCCGGGGGAAGTGTCTTCTGCAAACAGCATCATCCATCTGTCTGCAACCAGATGGACAAGAGCCTTTGAAACAGCAGCATGTAGGAGGGTCCTTTTTGTCACAGAACAAGAAGCAAAACGTCTCTGAAACCTATTGGTGATGATATTCCATCAGCAAACCAAAAACCTTGCTCTTATTTCAAATTATATGTGACCAGGTTAGATATTTATATATTGAAAGGGAATGGTGTATGTACTGAAGAAAACTCTTTCATTATGAGTTTGCAGAAGGACCGGCAATAAATTATATCTAGGGAACCTGCCACAATCTATAGAAAATGCTGTCACCATGTCCATTGCAAACTGTCATTTCATGTATACAAGGAAGCTGACGTAAATATGAGTAGAGGGCACTGCAATGTAATGTACATTTTGCAGTGTAAGGTGCTGAAAGGGCTATTAAGGTGATAGTTATCTGATTTGCCAGCACACCACTCTCACTTCTATTTTTATAATTAAAGCTTGCATTAATTATACCTACACCTTTTCCCTCTTACAAAGGGTTAGAAAAAGTATTTCACTACAGCTGTTCTGCAATAGGGTGGTTGCATTTTTTAATTTGGGGAAAGCGGTATTGTTAATTGGTAGAGCTAATGAAAAGAATTCATTAATAAATTAAGAAGACTAGTCTGTAGATTGTATGTGTTTGCATTATGGGGCGGGCGCAGGTTCCTTTTGAAGCGGAATGTAAGTGTCAAAGCTGCAGTTGCAACAGGTCTTGTGCAAAAAGGCAGAACAGTGACATCCAGAGGACAAAATGCAAACTTCAGGGAACTGGAAAACATTTCCCAAGCTCAATGAATTAACTGAGAGGACACAACCCTGTATCTGGATTAGACTGGCTTCATAACCCACCCATATCACATGCTGGTAGAGTTCAGTACACTACAGTGCTGGTAAAACCTTATCTAGTGCAATGAACTAGCAGGTCTTAGTAGAAGCGAAGGTAGCTAAATATGAGTTTTATATCATTAGCAGTTATCGTCATAGGTGTACTATTTCACACCAGCAACCTGCATTATTATTGCCGTACCCCCTCAAAAAACAAGGATTGAATCAACAAGTACTAAACTGTAGAATTCATTGTAACAGAAACATCCAAACCAGGCACTGTGACTGGATCTTTAAAAGAACTGGATAATTTTCTGAACATTAGTTCACAAGCTAAAATAAGGGTAACGAAATCTTAAAGATCACATCATATAAGGATAAGTGGAAAGGATAAGGAAGGAATTTTTAGCCATCTATAACATTGCATATAATACCTTATTAGGATTATTTTTTACTTTTTGATGAAGACTATTGCTGGAGGCAGGATATTAGACTACGTGGACCATTGATCTGATCTATTATGGCAAGTCTGATGTTCCTAAACAGATTATAACTAACTAGAATGCAAGCCACGAAAAACAAGGGCATATGAGGTGCTCAACTAGACTTAAAACTAATTGGAATGGGAGTGGAGAAGGATAAGTCTTAACAGAGAACTCTCATTTAGTGATCAGTCTAGTCCAGTGGTGGGCAACCTGTGGCCAGTCAGGGTAATCTGCTGGTGGGTGCCAGATAGTTTGTTTACATTTGCACGGCTGCCCGCAGCTCCCAGCGGCCGCATTTCGCCGTTCCCAGCCAATGGGAGCTGCGGGAAGTGGCGCGGGTCACAGGCTCTCATCCTGCTCCCACTGAAACCAAGGGCCAGACTTCTCTATGCCTAGCTGGGAGAAGGGTCAGTGTCTTGCAAAGAAAAGCACCTTACTTTTGCTCTCCAGGAACAAAGGGGGGGGGGGATTCTGTGCCAGATTCTGGGCTGCACTTCTTGAGTGCTACCTTTGCACATCCCAAATTATGGCCTTGGTTTAAGGAAGCTCTAATTTAAGTCTCCTGCCTGTGGTTCCCTGTGAAGCTCCAGCCAAGTCCTGGCACACCCTTACAGGAATTTGCACTGGACCCTGGATAGATCTTTGCTACTGGAACCACAATAGCAGGCAAAGGGAATAGGCTGTTATTGCCCATGTACCAACCACTAGAGGAGGATGCATAACACACTGAAACAGTGGGTTACATATCCATGAGTAGACTCATTTTACAGAGCATAGATGACTACTTAGATATGGCAGATTCTGAGAGACAGTGTAGCTAATGGGATGAGATTTGGCTCTGCCATATTAGATACATGGGCCCTATTCCCAGCTGGTGTAATCTCTCAACCCTTACTCAATAAGAGTTGTGAAGGGACAGAATTACTGCCATCAGAAAGTAGAAGTAGTGACTTTAGATGGTGGTCTCCTGGTTCTTAATCCAGTGCACCTTCCTCTGCACCAAAGGGTATTTTGAAGGGGAAGAGGAGAAAGATGATAAAACCATTTTGCCCAGTTCTTGTCCAGAATTTCAGCGGCAGGTGGCAGGCTGAAGTGATACACCAGGGTGGCCTGTGTGCTGATGGAACATTGAGCTGCTCGCAAACCCGCTGAGCACAACACGGATGGGAAATAATGATTGTCAGCTGTTTAGAACTAGGCCCCATCGGAACAGGTTTTCATGGAGACCTTAAGTGGCAACTCCCTCACCCCAGGACTATCACCCTACCATATTTCTATCTCCTGTTGCAAACTCTGGAGGAACTGGAGCTCTCCAAAGAAATGATTAAAATTCTAAGCAACATAAATATATATATATATAGCCACTATAGCTTCCTGCATAATGAGAGAATGGCCCTCAGGTGCAGTATTGCTATAGGAGACTTCAGCACTAGAGTTTATATTTAAGGGCTTGTTTCTGCTCTTACTGAAGTCGATGGCAACACCCTCACTATCTACATTGGCAATGGGCCCTAGGTTTCTTTTAATAACTCTTTTTTTTTTCCTTCCTGAAGGCAGCTCCTGTTTTAGAAGCACAATTCCCATAGTTTAAATATAATCACTTCTCTCTCATTCTTGTTTTGGGTGGAGCAGAGCACACAGTTAAGTGGCGGTGCATGGCATTTCTCAATTTTTACTACGTGTTTAATAGAATTTTTTATTCTATAACTAACATATTTCTAAGTCTCAACATTTAAAATATCAGCCTTTACTTTGAATAGCTTCACTCTTTTCATCTTGACTCACTGCCACCTTAATGGGGCTTACAATAAATGAATAGATGAAGTTTTTCCATATCGCAATATAGTAAAGAAAGGCTTACATCTTTAAAATAATTTTCAACTCATGAAACCATCAGGCAGTGAGTCACATTAAACCAGAACACGTGACATTATGTAAATGTCCCATCACATGTACTGGTGTCCTGCATTTTCATGGTATATATATTTTTAAAGAATATAAGAATGGGGCTGGGGAAGAGAGAGATACATTTTGTAGGTAAAAGATGAGACAATCGTATATTTTGTAAATCTGTGGGATTATTCCTCTTGCTCATACTTAGGCAAAAGTCCCCTCAAGTGCTTATAAACTATAAACAGTTTGACTCCAAAAAGGTAGAGACTCCATGAAATCCATTAGGGCCTTTGCTATTGTTGTTTATTTTCTGTGGAAGGCACCCAAATGCCATGATGATGGGCAGCAGTCTAATACCCTGAGACAAAGACACATTTCCAGTTTTAAAAAATATCCACAAGTAGTTGAATCCATATTTAGGAACTTTTCACAGTGGTGACTGACTACTTAAAAAGGTTCCTATATTAGGTTCTCTCGTGATAGGATAGAGAAATTTTACATATGCACACAGTTATAGTCCAGAGAATAAATTGGGTTCTAAACAGTAGGCAAGTATTTATTGTAAACTTTAATTACAAGTCTGCATTTGGCTGGTATGCTGATTAAGCTCAGCTCATACAACATTCAGTATAAATAGCTCCATTTCACAGGATGACAACATAACCTTTAGACTTCCTGTGCTGCATGAAATGTGTCATACTGTATAGTTTATAACATATACTCTGTACCTTCTCATGTACAGAATGTGCCTGTAATATATACAGACTTGAAAATCCAGTATTTTTAACTTTTACATAAACTATGTTAAGTTTCCTATTTTAAAAGTTACTTCCACACAATTGGCCATAATCTCACTTGCATTGGTGCATATCAAGAGTACCTCCAGTTAAATCAGTGGTTCTACAGGAGTTTGACATTGACACTGATTTTCATGGAGAATCAGGCCCATCGTAAGCCACGACTGAATATCTCTGAATATGTGCTTGAGTCAGAGTTCCCGTCACAACAACCCTGCTTCTAGTATAGCAACTGGTTCATATGTTAACTAGGCATATCTGACTCAGCGGTAGAGGTGTCCAAAACATGTATTTAAAACATACCAGATATTGTACTATCAAACCCAAGCTAGAAACCAGTTTTTAGCCTGCTGCCATTAAAGCAGCACAAGTCAACCACAAAAGGTGAGTGTCAAACTGAGGGTGGCAAAGATGAGAATCAGCTGGCTACTTTGTTGGAATCTTACCAAGGGGGATTGTCAGCGTTCACTGACACAGCAGTGGGCCAAGTAAGGGAGTAAAGTGTCTGTCCAAGATAAGATGGGAGGTCTTACTCTGCTTTTCCCCTACTGTTGAGCCTGCTGAAATAATCTGCTAGCACTATGTCTTAAAATAAGCCTCCTATCTCTGGCTATTTTTTAAAATGGCAAACCATTGGAGATGGTGCTTGCCCACTGCTCTTGGCAGCCCTTTAAAGGGCTTGATTCTGCCACGGTGACAGGTCTAGCTTCACTGCACTACAGCCTATCTCCTCTAGCAATGCCAACTTTTTATTTATATCCCCTGTTCCAGAGGCTTGTTGAGTAACATGTCTGCTGCTGGCAGGGTTTCACTGCAGCATAGTTCTCCCTCAGCTGCTCACTTGGCCTTTATGATCCAGGTATTTGCAGCTTCTACTTCAAGTCAGTACTAGGTATTTATATGCGGCCATTACCATATTATTATTTATATGCCTCCATTACCATAGTATCTGAGCACCTCCCAATCTTTAAAGTATTTATCTTCACAGTACCCGGTGAGTTAGGAAATACTGTTATCCCCATTTTACAGATGGGGAACTGAGGCCCAGAGATATTATGGGTACATCTATACAGGCTGCAGCAGTGAGATGCCCAGCCCAGGTCGACAAACAATGGGTTTGTATATATTGCAGCTTGGGCTGGAGCTCAGGCTCTGAAGCTTAAGGAGGAAGGTGGTGTCCCGAGCTCCAGCTAGAGCTGTAACTCCAAAGCACTGTTTACACAGCTATTTTTAATGCACTAGCACAAGCCCAAGTATGGACCTGGGCTGGGCAGCTCCCTGCTGCAGGCTGCCACAATCTAGGCAGATGTAGCCTGTGTGACTTGCCCAAAGTCATCCAAGAAGCCTGGGCAGATCAAGGAATTTAACCTGGGACTTCAAAGTACCAGACTAATGCCCCAACCACTGTGCAGTCCTTTCTCCCTAGTTCCCATCTACGAGAATGGCCATGAAGCTGACAGAATTTCCATGTGCTTACTCCCTTTGAGCAGGGAGAGGTTGCCCCATATCCCTCAGAATGACTAGGGGATTCAGCCTCAAATCCTGAGGTTCTGCAAGAAGCCAAGGCAGTCCATGCTTCTACGTAGCCCCCGCAATACAGCATACTCTACACAGCCCATGCAAAGCCCTGACCTCTCTGCACTGAAACTGTGAATGGAGGTGCCATGATCATTGTGATGGTGACTTTTGTGATGTCTACTGGGAACTGAACTGAAGTCAGTAGATCTGAAGTGGATGGATTTGAACAGGTGGCCTAGAGGGCAAAGACAGTATAGCCCAATTCCACAAGTCACCTGGCCTTCTGTCTCAACAGTCTCTAAATTACTCCAATGACACTGTCTATACCTGCGAATACACACCCGAGATCCCATTTCACATGCTCCTTTGCTTAGGCCCTGCAGGTAATAGTTAGCTGTTCTTTATATTTCTTTTGTCCCTGTTGTTCTTCTCTGTAATTTTCCTCAGCATTATCCCTTCCTAGTTTAATATTATCTGCCCACCCATTTCTCTTTTTTGTTGAGTCTTTTGCATCCCTCACATCCTACTTGCCTCTCTAAAACATAATAAAGAATTAGCCGCCAGACTGCCTGCTCTCCTCCTGTTCTTTTATTGTACCCTCTAACACACTATTCTGCTTTGCTTCAGAAACAGCCTCTGCTGCTTCCACATCTTCTGCAGTGCATCTGGATTATTATCAGGCCGCCTGTCAACTCCCTAATTGGCAGTATCAGTAAAAGCACATTTTTCTCTTTTCTTTAAGTCTCCAGATGAAGGGCCTAAATTTGATCTAAAAACCTCGATCCCCACTGCCTGTCATTTATAATGTACTTGTGTGCACTGTATAATCACAATTATGCTCTTCCCCTCATACACGCTTTCTATTCTGTCCTTAACATACGTTCTGTCGAGAACTGTTATTGAATGATGCTGGAGCAGAGTTTGAAAACGCAGCTAACAGCACACAGCCGCTCCTAAACCATGTCCCTTTAGGAAGTACGTTCTGTATATTGCTTTACTGAGTACATAAAACACAAATACTTGTGAAGGAACGTGTACCTAAGAGCTGGTCTTAACTAGAAACTTAGGTTGTGTTAGAACTAGACCTTGCAGAGTCATGTTAACTAACATGTTATTGACCATAACTTAGCAATAGTCAATGTAAAGAGGGCCCGTTGTATTGAACGCAGTGTGAGCAACTGAAACCATAGGGTTAAGCCTGAGCAGCTAACAATGTTAAACACAACTTGCCCCCATCTACACTGACTGCAAAGTCATTTTTAACATGTTTGTTAACATGACTCAGAGGTCATGTTCTACCGTCATCTAATTTTCTAGCAAAGCCTAAACCTGAATGACATGGGCCCTATCTACTTCCAAGACCTGCCCCCACCTCTCTCTTCATGCCATACTGCTGCATCCATGTCAGCAGAAGAGCTCATGACAGGGCTCCACTGGATTAAAAGAGGGGGCTGCTGATGGTGCTTTCCCAAGAAGGCTTTTCCACTTTGGAACTCCCTCCTCCCCTTTTGGTCCAAAATCGCCTGAATCTGTTGACCTTGAGGGCATGCTGCAGAAGCCCATGTATTCTCACAAACTTATTTTTGACCAATTTACTTTATGATTCATTATGTTTATGGCTGATTTATTCAAGCTGTAAGGGTTGAGGATATAGGCAGCTAGATTTATTTTTAAGGATTGTGTGTCTAATTGTTGCTAAACAATGGCCAGATGCTTTTTTTTAGTATAAATCAAGAAAAAAAATGAATACAATATTGTCTGCATATCCCACACTCCATACTCAGACAAATCTCCCATGGAAGTCTGACCCATTTTTATAATACTTTCAATTGATATAGTGTTTCCCATCACACTTTACAAACATTAGTTTCTCTCTGTGAGGTAGATAAGCATTATCCTCATTTAAAGATAGGAAAACAGTCATACAGATGCCAGGTTAAGAGCTCAGACCCAGATCCTCAAAGGTATTCAGGTGCCTAACTCCCATTGATTTCCCATGGGATTTCAGCACCTAAATACTTTTGAGGACCAGAGCCTCAGTCCTGCCAACTAGAGTTGAGACCATTCAGCAGTTTTCAGGATCAAACCTTGAGCAACTTTCCCACTGTCAAACAGGAAGCCTTTGGACGAAGTAGGGGCTTGTCTACACAGCACCAACGAAGTGTACAGAGGATGCAATTTGTAAAGCAATCTAATGTGCTGCACTGTTACTGCCCCATGTAGACCTTGCTGGGTCACGCTAAAGAGCGCCTAGTTTGTGTTAATATGACTACATTAAAGCAAACTAGGCAGTCTTTACAGCATGCTAGCAGAGTCTATGAGGGGCAATTAGAATGCAGCACATTACCGTGCTTTACAAATACACATAGGCACTGACTCTGTGGGTGCTCCAGTCCTGGAGCACCCACAGAAAAAAATTAGTGGGTGCTCAGCACCCACTGGCAGCCCAGTTCTCCTCCCCCTCCCTTCCAGGGCCTCCTGTGGATCAGCTGTTCCGTGGCATGCAAGAGGTGCTGGGAGGGAGGAGGGAGGAGCAGGGATGGGGCACGCTCAGGGGAAGGGGCAGAACTGGGCGAGAAAAGGCAGCAAAGGGGTGGGGCAGAATGGGGGCAGGAAGAGGTGGGGCGGGAGTGGGGGCTTGAGGGAAGGGGTGGAGCGAGGGTGGGGCCCAAGCAGGGGGTGAGCACCCCCGGGGAAATTTGGCAGCTGGCACTTGTGCAAATACATTAACGGAAACTAGGTTCCTTTTAGAGTATGCCAGCAAGCTACATGGGGCAGTTAGAATGCAGCACATTAGAGTGCTTCACAAATCACACACCTCTGATCAGGGGTGGCTCCAAGCACCAGTGCAGCAAGTGCGTGCCTGGGGCGGCAAGCTGTGTGGGGCGGCCTGCGGGTCGCTGTGAGGGCAGCATTCAGGCAGCCTTTGGTGGCGTGCCTGCGGGAGGTCCGCCGGTCCCGCGGTTTCGGCGGCAATTCGGCGGCAGGTACGCCAAAGCCGTGGGACCAGCAGATCACCCACAGAAACGCAGCTGAATCCGCATGACCACAGACTGCCTGCAGGCGTGCCGCCGAAGGCCACCTGACTGCCGTGCTTGGGGCGGCAAAAAACAGAGCCATCTTTGCCTCTGAAGTCCTTTGCAGCACTATGTAGACAAGCCCAAGGAACAGAATCCAGATCTCCTGACTCTCAGGCTAGCACTTTAGCCATAAAACAGACTATCCTCCAGGGCTAGGATGGTGGGAGACCTGGTTCAATTCTCTGTTGTGCTACAGACTTCTTGCGTGACCTTGGGCAACTCACTCAGCCTCAGATCCTTCTCATCTGTAAAATGGAGATAATATTTCCCTACCTCACAGGGCATCATGAGGATAAACACATTAGAGATTGTGAAGCGCTTTGAGATCTACAGATGAAAGCACTATAAGAGATAGGTATTATTCATCTACTCTCATTAAGGAGAGAATAGACCTGTCCGCATTGAGTTCACTCAAGATCATTCATTTAAAGTCTGGTGGATAAACAGTAAAATAACTATGAAGAATTTTTGGTTATATATTATAGACTTACTGCTGACTCATCTTAGCAGAATATTTCTCTCCCCTAAAATATGTGAAAAGTATTTATTACAATAAGATACTCATTCTGTTTAATTCACATTCATTCCTATTTAATAAGTCTTTCAAATTCATAAGAATATATAAAATTATTATTAAAACAGACTCAAAAAAGAGGAACAGAATAGAGAATTAATTAGCTCATACAGACTCTCGACTCCAACAGTGACTTAAAAATACTGGTTAGCATGAAACCGCAGGGCCTCATATGGGGCAATCACTTTATTATATGGAAAATCATGTAAAAATAAGTATAAATTATTATTTTTAAACCAACCCAGCAAAGCCTTTATAATTGGACCCCTGGACTGCACAGCTATGAAACGGGGGAATTTGTCAAAAGATATTTTAAGCTACAGAATATGAAAAAGAAATTGTATTGAGAAAAATCATTAAATGCTTGCCAAAAACAGAAGATTTAACTCATGTTGCTCTGGAGCGTCACAAATACACCAGTTTCTGGGCATTTAATAGGCTTAATTAGTTGTCAACGTCAAATCATTCTCACATCGGAGATGCATGCAAGTTTACTTTAAAAATAAACAGATGGTAAGACGCAAGAATAATTTATAATAAAAGATTTTTAATATTATCTCATGTCTTCCTAGCAGACGCTATTACTAGTGTCTCACTATTATCCTACCAAGCAGATGTACAAAAAAATATAAAACACAAATGCTACATTTAAAGACATAACTTTTATTATATAATATTGTACTCCAGTACATCTATGACATATAAATTGTTACTGAATATTTCTTGTACTCTATTTTTCTGAAGGACTGCAATTTTGTCAAGTATGAATTACAGATACACTGAGTATGCTCTTTTCTTTTTTACCCTGCCTCGTCTTATATGGGCCTGATGTCAAACAAATATTTGAGACCAAATCCTGCAGTTCTCACGCAATCCTTACTCAGGCAAATGTCACTAAGTTCAACAGGTAAGGAGGCTGTAAAACCAACAAAACAAACAGAGTTAAAGGAAATTGGCCAAGTTCTTTTGGAGTACAAACTTCAGTTCAAGAAGCTTATGAAACTTAACTGGAGATGGACCCAAACCAAACTCTCAGGTCTTAACACTGAACTTTTGGAAAGTTCAGATTTGGATGGACACATTGTAGCCAACCCCATCTTCATCATAGGCTGACCAAAATCCCATATCCAAATGCCTCCAAACTTTGGATCTGGAATTGAACTTTGCAGTTGAAGTTCATCTCAACTTCTAACCAACGGAACTTTTATTCTTAGATTTTTGAGCCAGGAGGGATCATTAGATCATATAGTCGGTGGCCACAGAATTTTACCCAGGTACCCCTATATTGAGCCCAATGACTGGTCTTTGACTAAATCATGTCCCAAAAAGGCAGTCTTTATTTGAAAAGATTTTATAAAATCCCCCGAGCAGCTCTCAAAGCTTCTCCTTAGTGAAGGTTGAATCTTGTCCTCCAAGTCCTCCTATACCCCTAAGCAACCTCTGTATTCCTCCTTCCAATATCCCCATCAGTGAGAAATGGGCAACTACGCATACCTCACAGGGAAAAAGTCTGTTAATATTAGTAAAGACCCTTCCCTGCATCTTAGCAGGGAGGGTCCCGCCAACAACCTTGCTAACAAATTGCTGGTTTAAATGAACTGTCTGAAGTGAATGCCTGATTAGACTAAGTAGAATGAAATAGAATTCCAACCCACCTCACAACTGGGAGAAATGCATTTAATGCATCCAAGGTGCAATCATGTGGTCCATGCCTTTAGCATGCACCAGAATCCACCAAAAGATTATCAAAGTATTTTGAAGGAAGAAGCCTATCCCCATAGCATCCCCTCTTCACAAAGGCTTTATTCCCACTTCCACCTCTGCAAATGTATACAAAAATCACTGAAAAAAGAAAAATGCACAACATAGGAGCCCCTGAAAATACACATACAGGCCACTCTCAAGCAACAAACATTCCCGTACTGCATATAATTCAACTTATTTTTCATGCTACTTTACATCCAGTCTTCAGGCTTTGATTCAAGTAACACATTATCCATCTGACATACACTTTCTGCTCCTCTATCCACAAGTCTCGCAAGCAGCATTCCACTCTCTGATCTCTGTATGTACTGTAACCATAATGATCCCTTGAGTTTGAGGAGGCTGGGACCAGAGGTGGGAGGGAGCATGAGAAAGTGAGGGGCAGCAGTGTTCATTGCTAATGATAACAAAGACATGTACTCAAATAGAATATTGTCTAAGCACTTCACAAGCAGACACAAACTAGGACTAAATACTGTGTTCACAGTGTTCTCTTTGACCTCAGGAAGAGCCCTGAACTTGTAACAAGGACCCTGTCTCTAGAAATATCACATCACCACCCTTTGAAAGGCAGCCATTTCTAGGTGGATGGTGGCAGCTGGTTAAGGGGACACACTAGCAGCTAAGGACAGGAGCAGAAGAATGCTTTATCCAGTTGAAACTGCAGGGGAAGTTTCAGATAAGCAGAATATAGAACCCAGATGTGATCTATTTTTCTATGAAAGTTACAGACTCAGAATATTTCAGCCATGAAAATTTGAGTCCCCCAAATTTGCTTTTATTCTGAGACTACTCAAAATATAAATAGAAAAGTCTATATCTAGGGCAGTTCCAATCCCATTTATAGGGGTGTAAATCTGAGACAATTTCATGGACGTCAATTGAGTTATTCCAGATTTATACCAATTTAACTGGCTCAGGCGCCTTCTGTTTTGATGTTATTTCCTTCTTTACTGCCCCCCGACCCGCTTCCTTCATTCTTTTTTTAATTCATCCACTTGTTTGTCTTGTAGTTCACATAGCAGCAAATTCTGTGCCATCTTTGGACCATCACATGGAAGGGTGTGTCTACACTGCAATCTCAGATGTGATTGTCACAGGCCGGCATACTTCCGGTAACTTTACCCAGGCCATCGCAGCTAAAAAGAGCAGTGGAGCTGCAACAGCATGGGCTTGCAATGCAAGTACATGCCCAGGGTCCCCCGCATACAGCCGGTACTGAAGCCCATCCTGCTGCACCTACACTGCTAGTTTAGCCATGATAGCACAGGCAGAGCTAGCATGAGTATGTCTATCACACCTCAGACTGCAGTGTAGACATACCCTATGACAATAAATACTTAGCTCTTATTAAGATTTGCTTTACAATAAGGCTATATTGCACTGCAACAATATCATAAAATATCAGGGTTGGAAGGGACCTCAGGAGGTCATCTAGTCCAACCCCCTGCTCAAAGCAGGGCCAATCCCCAGACAGATTTTTGCCCTAGATCCTTCAGTGGCCCCCTCCAGGATTGAACTCATAACCCTGGGCTTAGCAGGCCAATGCTCAAACCACTGAGCTATCCCTCCCCCCTCTTTTGCATGGCAATGTAGGAGCACTGAAAATTGTTGGTCTATGTGCATTATGTATTGGAAACATTAACAAGGGTTTCATTACATTAAGAGGCATTTCAAAAAGCAAATTTCAAACCATCTAGTAGACAGGTGATTGCTAGAGCTGCACATAATCTTTGTATTTGAGGTGAAAGCACCGCAGCTAAAACGACCCACTGCGCTGAGATCCCATTGAGTTCCTCAGAGTGCTCTCTCACAAAGGAGCACTTCAGAGGAACATTCCAGCGCACGGCAGCTACGCTTATTTTTTAATAGCCTCTTCACTCCTCACATAGCCTACATGCTCTTCTACTGAAATATCAACATTTGTAGATTCATAGAGGCTGTCTATGAATGTTTGGCCTCCTGTATATCCCAGGCCATTACATTTCACCCAGTCTGCCTGACACTGAGCCCAGCGACTTGTGTTTTACTAAAGCATACCTTCCAGAAAGGCATCTGGTTTTGATCTGAAGACATCAAGAAATGGAGAATCCACCACTTCCCTTGGTAGTTTATTCCAATGGTTAAATCACTCTCACTATTTGTGCCCCATTTCTAATTGGAGTTTGTCTGGCTTCCAAGGGAATATCTACAAAATACAATAGCTAATGCCACAAAGAAGCAGCACTTCCCCTGTATTTAGGATGGGCCTCAGCAGAACAATGAATATTTTCTCCAGATGTGCCTAAAGCACTGGCTCATAACATTATATATTCCTGTTGTCCCAGAGGTGTACTGTAACACATTTCCCACTTAGGAAACAACCAGCACTGGCCAATTCAGTCAGTAGTTTGAGATGCTTCTGGATTCTTTGCCGACACTAACCTTTCACATAGCATTACTCAAGGATGCTGCTTTCTACCCTCTCTGGTTGGCTAGGAGGCTCCGTCCCAACATGATGGGTAATGATCTGGCTTATACACACCTTCAACACCTCCCATCTGGACTACAGCAATATGAAATACCCGGGCATGAAGCCATCAGCCCTTAGGAAACTCCAACTCATACAGAATGCTGCAGTGCATCATCTCAGCGGCACAGGCAACCATGAGCCCATCACCCCTGTTCTCCACTTTCCACACTAGAACGGTCACATTTTAAGGTCTTGCTCCTGCTCTTAAGGGCACTCAATGGCCTGGGTGCAGCATATCCAGAAGATCACATAAGGCTGCAGGATGGAGACCATGACAGACAACTCCTCTCCTTTGGCACAATAGCACTTTTACCATAAGGATGAAGCTGGTCTGTGCAGAAGACAGTTTTCCCAGGGGTCAGTTTGAGACTGTGGAATGAACTCCCACAGGGACTACACACCATCACAAACCTCACCATCTTCTGCTCCCGGGGCAAGGGGCACTTCATTTTCTGTGTGTTCGAGGAGGCAGGTCAAAGGTGTGTAACTTAAAAAAAAAAAAAAAAAATCTCCCCAAAACGAAACACACACAGACCGTTGTACTCTTGGGAAGAGGATGAGAGAAAAAACACACCTCACCTGACAGATGAGTTACATCACTTAATGCACTGCTGAAAGGAGCTCTGATGCTACGTTGATGAAAGCGATATAAGAACCTATATAAAATAGGGGATAGCACTGTTCTTCTCAAGATTTTAAAATGGCAATATTATAGCTATCTTCTGAAAGCTTTTTACATTTCCACTCCCTCCATAGTTAGCAGCTATGGAGCTGATCCTTGACCCATTGAAATATATGGAAACGCTTCCGTTAACTTTAGTGGAAGCAGGGTTTTGCTCTAAGAGCTTACAGCATAAGAAGTTGCTCACATAAGTCACTGGGTTTTGCTACTGCTCTGATTGGCTCAGCCTAACGTGCAGTCAGGAAGAGGGCTTGCAGAATATGGCTACCCAGCCTTTTAGAGCAAGTCTCCCAGCCCTGGTTAACAGGCTTGGGGCAGTGGGGTTTGCCCTAGTGCTCCCAGAATAGCTGTACAGAGAGTGCTTTGAAGTGGAGGCTCAGGCTCTGAAGCCTAAGGACCTCCAGCCCGAGCCCCCATTTCAAAGCACTGTCTATAAAGCTGGTTTTAGAGCACTAGTATAAGCCCTGCTACCCAAAGTCTGCTGACCCAGGCTGGAAAACTTACTCCCGCTTGGGCCAAAATGCTGTGTAGACAACCCTCAGGGGCAGGTAGCATTGTAAGAGTAGGAGGAGGGACTTTTAGAAAGCATTAATCCTTGTCCTTGGGGATGTGCACAGGCTTTGCCCAAGGCCTCTTTCATTCCAAACCCACTGCCCCATCCCAGCCCCCAAAGAACCATAGACTGCTGTAAGATTTATTTACAAATACATTTCCCACACCTGAAAAAGAGCGGTGTATAAGCTTGAAAGCTTGTCTCTCTCACCCACAGAAGCTGGGCCAATAAAAGAGATTACCTCACCCCCCTTATCTCTAAGATTTATTGACAGGCTGCAGGGTTTAAATTTAAACTTCTCTTCTCCAATTCACGTAAACTAATTGTGTGCACGAGTGGTCCCTGAAGCAAAGGTCGTGGTCAGATCCTGATCTGCTTTCTTTAGCTGCCTCTATGCCAGGGCACTGGTGAGAGGATCGGGAAGCTCCATCCCACTGCTCTATCAGGCAGTATCCTGCCCCATATATTTAAAAAAAAAAAAAAAAAAAAAAAAAATCACACACCATTTACAGCACCAATACTGGAGTGTGCTAGCTTAAGATGCGCTTGCTGCAACCATTTGAGTGACTGTAACTCAAATGCAAACACAGGCACCGTACTCAATATGTGTTTTTGCAGTATTCCCCGCTCCAACTCCGCCTATTAAATGGAGAAACGGGAAATACAACTTAATGTAGCAATCCTTCCTCTTCCCTATTACAGAATGAGAAGGAATCACTAGAAATACCAGTTGTCTAATCATTGAAATAGAAATTCTAACACGCCACACATACACACACAGTTTCATGAATGAGCATGGTCTAGTGGTTAAAGCACAAGCCTGTGAGTCAGCAGGTCTGTGTTCCAGTACTATTCCTGACACACCTCAGGAAACTCCTGGATTAAATCTATAAAACAGTTGTCATTACATGTAATTACCTCAGCGATGCTTACTTTGTATAGCATCTTCCATACAATTTGGATCACAAAATGTTTTAAAGAATTAAACATTAGTAATAATACTTTGCTTTTGAATAGTGTCTTCCACCTGAGGATTTCAATATGCTCCACAAGCATTAATTCCAACCTTATATCTATAATAATATTTTGTACTTCAGTAGCACCTTTCATCCAAGGCTCTCAAAGTTCTTCATGGATATTAATTCAGCCTAATTACAACCCTCAGTAGAAGTATTATACCCATTATGCAGAAATGGAAACTGAGGCATAGAAATCCCTGCCTAAAGTCAGTTACCTCTAGAACTGGGAAGATAAGCCAGAAACTCTGACTCTCACTCCCCACTTTTAGCCCATCTCCCACCAAAATAAAATTTTACACTAACCTACGTTATCAGTTATATCACATCCATCACCACGATATCGGAGTTGTTATAGTCTTATTAGTCGCATTGTGGTAGCACTGAAGAGCCACAGTCATGGACCAGGGCCCCAGTGTGCTGGGTGTGGTATGAACAACAATCCCCAAAACAAAGCACATTAACAGTTTACGTGCCTATGAACCACCATACAGTAGTACAAGAAATATGAATGAAGAAACAGATTTAGGCTATCAACTCCTATGACAGCATACAAGAGTGAAAAGATCATTTTAAAAATTAGGAAAAATGGATTGAGAGGTTCAGCCTCCTAAATTCTGATATTCTGTGAGTCTTAGATTCATCTATTATTCGGAACATTTCAATAGCTTTTGTAAAGCAGAAATGGCTGAGTAGCTAAAATAGTTTCTGTGAAAGTATTTACAGTCTGGGTAGAAAGATTACTTTGAGAAACATTCATGCTTCATAATCCTTTGACTAGTTTGAACTTCCTCTTTTCAAATCTAGAGAGACAAACGAGCCTCCAAGAGGAGATAAGATGCTCAAAATAATGCACTTTAATCTATACTCAACAAATACTCTATAGTATATCGCTGTACTACTATCTCTTTTTTTAATAGGAATCCATCCACCATTCAACAGGAAGGAGAGCAGAGCACTGCCTGGAGCAACCACTATCTCAAGGGAGCACCCTGAGATTGCCTCATCGTATAAACCAAGTTTGCCTAACCTTTTTGAATCAGCCCTATTAAACAGGCACAGGAAGGGCTTTCCCCCTTCTTCTATACACATATTTTTACAGGTAAATAGGGTTCTAGTAAAGGAGGAATTTAAAAGAAATGCCATAAAAAGATTCATAAATGTATTGTACAGTGCTCAGATGTCTTTTGACACAGAAATAGAGGAATGATTCATTTCCTCTATAGCTGCTGTTCCAGCGCTTACTTATACAGGAAGTGGAATGTCTATATTGGTCATGCCAACAAGAATTAAACAACTCAGCATTTTAAATGTGCACAAGCCTAATGGAAATGCACAGCTCTTTATTTGTGGAGTTCAATACACTGTACTACTGTACTGGATAGCGTCCACCAGTCAAAAATCCAAGAATGATTAATACTTCTCATTTTCCAAACACTCCATCCAAAGACAGGTTAAAACATTTCAGAGTTTTAATTCAAAACAAGATTGGCAAGAATAAGAGCCAAGAGCTGCCCTCCCCTTACGCCCCCTGGCCCAATAAACTTTATCAACAGGATCTAGATACAACCAAACTTTCTTTGCCCAATATTTACCATCTTTTCCACTGCTTGAAACTAAAGAGCAAGCACGTTAAGAAATGGTTTAAATCAGCCGTCTACCTTATTTTTCCTCTTCTTTTACTCTAACCCATAGCCTTCACTAAGTAACCATATAACCTTAGCAAGCTTGCCCATATCTTGCCACCTCCTAATCTCCCTATTAGTTACTCCCCTGGTTGCAAATTATTTATAAGCTTCTTCTGCCAGTGATCATGACTTTTATATTGATTGGGATGCATCTACCACACTTGTGGGCACCATTAAAATACAGGCTGAAGCCCACTGTGACAATGTCAAGCTAAAGAAAGGAACTGACCCTTTAGAAGTGTTTTGTTTTAAAGTATAGGAGTCAAGAAATACCTATTCAATTTCCAGGTCTGCAACAGTCCTCTTGTGAGGCTCAGTGCAAATCGCTTACCTTCCTGAAGCTGTTTCCCCACCTGTTAAAGGGGGGAAATGAATGATACTACTTCTCTACTTTAGGGTTAGGGTAGAAAGAAGCTTAAAGGCATCAATGTTTGTAGTGAACTTTTGACAGTCTCAGACAGAAAGCACAGTGTTATGCGGATATCAATCGGTCCTGCAATTTACATGCAGAGCTAAAAAACCAAATTATGTTCTACTGTATTGATAAGTTTCAGTGGAAGATTGTTGGTTTAATAGAACATTTGGGACATATAACCAAAATAAGACATATGCTAGGCACAAACATGCTTAAATAGACATTTCCACATATGGGCATAGGTACTGCATAAGTTAAACACTAACCATATGTACTAGAAACATGGGTATGGAAACCCCATTCACAAACAGATCCACAGAGAGATTCAGCTCTTCAGATCTTGGGGTATTAAATCACCAAAAGCCTTCAAATGGGTGGAGAGCTGTATCCTAAAATATCAGTGAGTACTGCAATGAATACATAGCATGATCAAACACTAACTAGTTCCTCCATTATATTTTTGAAGATCTATATATCTTTATTATTTTCATGATCTGACTGGAAACAGAGCTATTCATCTCTCACCTGTTAACTACATAAAGTTTGTGTCCTCCTTTGTGAAATCTCAGCCCCATTGTGTACCTGTCAAGTTTTCCCACATGTTTAATAAGAAGGTACAGAAGGAAATAGACTAAAAGAGCAAACAGTCTCCTGTTTGAGTGGTTCTGAATGCATAAGAAAGTCCTTTTTCCTTCAGGCACCTGTAACTTACATTACCAGTAGTTAATCAGCAAGTCACTGCCAAACTTGTCTGCATTACAAGGTTTACATTTTCACATGGATGAAAAGATTTTAAAACAATTTCTTCTATGGGTTGGACACAAAGACTTTTCTTTAGCACCAAGCAGGAGTGTCTTTGGGTGGAGATAAGCTTACTCACTGACCAATGTAATCACCTCAAGACATTAATTAAAAGAAAACTAATCCAAACACTCTCCCCAAACTTTGATCACTGAATGTGCAATAAGGGCACAAGAAAACATCTTTGCTAGTGAGCTGCCAGTCAGTTCAGTCAACTGAGTAATCCAATTGGCTGAACATTCCTCAGTGCTTTATAAAATGGGTTCTTGAATGACTTGATTTTTTCTCTACAGAAACTTTTATTTGTGGGGAGGGGATGGGAAAAATACTTCAGATGAATTATCTTAAGTTTAACTTGTATTTTAACATATTAAAGGTTCAGATCTTGGAGTACATTGGCACAAGCAACAAAAATATGGTTTTAGCATCATACGTAGGATGAATGAGGGAGGATATCCTCCCATTCACCCACACACAACTGCAACTAGCTTCAGTGGAAATTGTCCATGTGACACAATGACAAAATAAGGCCCATGCAGTTTGTAAGTCTGAAACAGACACACACAATGCCTATATAGCTTGCACAAAGTTCTATGCACTAGGAGTGATGTCCTAAGCCTCTGTGCAAATCCCAAGGTGGAAGGGGTAGCTCAGTGGTTTGAGCATTGGCCTGTTAAACCCAGAGTTGTGAATTCAATCCTTGAGGGGCCCATTTAGGGATCTGGGGCAAAAATTGGTCAGGGATGGTACTTGGTCCTGCTGTGAAGGCAGGGGAGTGGACTCAATGACCTTTCAAGGTCCCTTCCAGTTCTATGAGATAGATATACCTCCATATTTAAAAATGCAAGCAGACTTTGTGTGGGGACCCAATCAGAAAAACAGAACTGGCCCTCTCCCAAACCTGGTAACAGTGCAGCCAGTGCTACTACAACTTGCAGCAACATTCTTGGCCTAGTCTGCATCCTCGTGCATGGAATTCTGGCAATGGACCCAAACAGTTTGTGGATCTAGTGCCCAAACTGCAACCTCTCTCCTGGTCCTTCCACAGCATCCTTATTCATAGTCCCAAGGAGCGTGCCGTCAGGACTGGTCTTCCCACAGGCAGAGGCACCTTCTGCAATCGCTAGGATTTCACCCTTAGGTAATACAGTAGCGGGTTCACAGTTATTTGAGTAAATTCTACTTGATAGAGAAGTTACCTTTAGCCACAGAATCACTGAGGCACAGAGGTTTCAAAACAGCTGTTTATTAATAGACAGTGAAATATTAAAAATGAGTAACAAAAACTCCAACTTTTTGCTGAGGCAATAAAAGTGCACATGTATTTGGATATTAAATAGAAGAAGAGTTTATGAACATTTGTTCCGAACAAGCTAACGTTTTAAGCATATAAACACTTTCTTAAACAATAGCAGCTGAACAACACTTAGTTAAATCTTTGGTCTGATTATTAACCAGCAAAAATAATTGTACCATGAATGTCTATTTCAAAAACAGACATTTAGTTTCGATTGCTTTGCAAGAAGATCCAAAAGAGGAATGCTTTAGTCATTTAATTAAGGTCTCATTTATGAAGTGTTACGAACTTAACAATTAAACACTATAATTTCTAATACATGGGGAAAATAGATATGCAGTTCCAAAAATTCAAATGCACATCTCAGTTTATTCTGTTTTTAGATGTAGCTTTTCCCCAAAAAAGTGACACCAGCCTTGATTATACTAAGTCCTTAAAAAATTGTTATGTAGTTAAAATACACAGTAGTGTCTAAGAAACACATGTTTCTTTCTATATTTCATTTTTAATTTAAAATATACAAACTATCATGCTCAGTCTACATTACATTGTAACAAGTAAGGCCCCAATCCTGCAAATACATACGTGGAACATTACTCATGTGAGCACTCCTATGAGGGGAGAGAGTGTCAATGGGTTACTCACATGGGTCAAATTCTGCATGTGCATGTTTGCAGGATAAGATCCTAAAGATAGCACCAGAAACTAGTATTCGCACCACCACATTTCATTTGGCATAGAACGACATTAATAGTCTAATAGACCCAATTTTCAATAGTCACTTTAGTCAAACTTAATATCGATGAACGTAGGCATTATAGACACAGGAAATACCAACCAATACCCCAAATGTACAGACCAGAATTGCTGTTCAATAGAGAATTTCAGTCTCTGATCCTGCATCATCTGAGTGCAAATTTGATTTTACTCATGTAAATAGCCTCATTGACTTCAAATAGGACTACTCATGTGACTGAAGTTAAAGCAGGTGCATAAGTATTTGCAGGATCAGGGCCTTGGTTTGCTCATATCACCAAGAACATAATCTCACATACACCTTATGTAGCAAAAGCTCCCATTAAAGATCAGCTTGATTTGAAGTTGTTAGTAAGCCTAAATCAATGGGAGTTTTGCAGTTGACGGGAACATGGGTATGGAGCCCCGCCACAACTGTAGCCTTGTTTTATATACATTTTGGAAGCATGGTTTAACATGGTTAAATCACTTCCCCCCACCCCACCTCAATCCAAATCTTCCATGACTCTTCTACAGGGTTCCTCCATTTGTCTCTGTGTCCTTTGGATTACCTGCACTGCTCTTTCACCAAGTGTTTCTGCTCCTCCTTATTTGTCCTTTCCCCCCCAACTTTCAAGTTCCACTTTCAAACTATTTATATTCCCCAAACTCCCTTCTTATTATGCATTTCTTGATGTAACTTTCCCTTTGTAGTATCAGCGCTTAACAGCAATAAGAAAGTTGTATTAAATCTAATAGGTTTCCATGTATTATATAAGCCAGTAAGGAACACACACCAAAATTTACATAGTCCCCCTTGGAAAAAAAAAGTGTTACACGCTAATGTAAACAAACAGATAGTTCACTAAGGTAACCATGTTGCCAGAATTAACTGTTGAACTAAATGTGTATTAAGTGCTCCAGGCAACCACAATACTTTGGACCTGATTCTCTAGCTCTTTCTCAGGCAAAACTCCTATTGACTCCAGAATAGCACTCCTCGTATGTGTACCTAGGGCTGTCAATTTTGGTTGGACGTATTCCTAGAGATTTCATCACATGACAATCTTTAAATGCTGGGCACTCCAGGACAAACCTGGAGGCTTGGCAACCCTATACAAGTCTGCAAAACAGTAAACATTTGGCCTACTAAAAATGTACCAAGGTAGGTCACTTCGGTCCGCATGATGAGCACAGTGGTCAACACTACACATAAACAAGCCATTTGTATTTGCCCAAAGAGAGAACCAACGCTCCATGTAAAAATAACCCAACTTGAGAAAGTGACACTTAGGTGCTAAATTACCTGAAAATAAGACAGCAAAGGCAGTTTAAAAACCATATACAAGGAAACATGCATCTAAAACTGAAGAAATTTTCAGTTTAGTAAACTAGGTTTTATGAAGCTTTGTGGTTGTTTTTAAAAGTTTGCTATTTTCTATCATGTATGACTTACAGATAGAGAACACCAGCATAATATATACAGAACAATATTCTGAAATTTTAACAGTTTTAAAATTATTCCAAACATTCCCAGCTGTTCCCAATTCATTTACTGATTTAAAATTAAGCACAGCAGACTGTCCACATAGGACCCAATCCTGCAAACAATCAGGCACATGCTTAACCTTACGCACATGAAAAACTCAATTACAGGCTTGGTGCCTTAATACTCTTAATTTTCAAGGATGCGGTCTCAGAATCTGTGGAAATGTATTTTGTATTACATTAGAGTTTGGATTGCTTAGAATGTGTAATTTTGCAGACAAACTGTGATGCATTTGGTTCACTAGTTTTTAACTATTTATATCAGAAATGAAGCACACTTTTAAAGAGCATATGAAATAGAAGCTTTCTAATCCTTTTCTACATACTATAGTTTAATGCAGCAATGGCCCATAAGGTCAAATGTATTTTCTCAGCTAAAATCCAAAACTAAACTATTAATGTATACTATCCAAAGACAGTAAGTGCTCATTACAGATCAATTGAGAAGTTGTATGAGGTATTCTCAAATAATCTATCTACACATGGAAATTATCTGGCTGGTGTTTACGTTAAAGGGACACCATCAAAGCTAATAAGTACTTACTGTACCATGAATTTGTCCCAAGTTTTGGGAACTTTAAGGCACCCTGAAATATTATTTTTACAAAAAAATATTTGCTGCACTACAACTACCATCTCTCGCTTCTGGTATCTCCTGATCTGCTGCAGACCATAGGGCTGCCACAGTTCAAGAGTTTGGTTAGCTGATCCTCTAAAGGACCTTACTGACCTATCAGTGAAAAACACATGGGTGCAGCAGCAAGTTTACACCTCTACATTTTTGGAGTTACTTTAAATTTCACAGTATACCAAATAAGGTGTGGGGGAGGTTTGGTAGTTATTAAGGTACAGCAACTTTGAAGGAAGAAAAATGCTTCAGGTCTAACAACCAAGACAGAATGCTTAGAGGATTTACACATCCATCCATTTTTAATAAAAAAAAATATTAATGCCTCTATGTTCAAACTAAATATTTAGTGCAGCCAATTACCATAAAATGAAGGCCTTTATGGAAATAAAGTGCTATTGTTCTTCTTTCATTTGTGAGCTGTATAATTATATTTTAATCTTTCAGAGCGACCTTCATTTTAACACAAATGTACAACTAGATTCTTCATACTTTTGTCAAATAGGTTTTAATGTCACGCCTCATAATTTAATTTTATATTAATTTGCATATTATTTAGCACAGTATATTAAATCACACAGACAACCACCGATGAGTGTCTCATTGAATAAATATTTCAAACTGTGTTTAAGGATCAAGAAACACCCTTGGCTCCTCCTCCATCTCAAAAAAGTACCTTGTCACACTGACTTTTTTCCATGCCATTAATCTTTGATCCTGATTATCTTTTGCATTAAAAGAAAGCTCTGGACAGGGTCACTTTTGTGACTAAACTTTAAGATGACACTCCAAATTCATCAGTGTGAACCCCTCTATAAATCTGGTACTAAATTAGATTTACAAGTGGTTATTGTAGTGCTTTCTAATTAAGGCACTTTCCTGGAAGTTTCATAGTTTCTCCATGACTAATCATCACTACAAAGCTATTAAGATCTTAAAGCATCAGTATTTCTTAGTCTTAAATTTTGACCTTTGGATTTCCCAGATTACCACGACTAGGGAAACAAACACAGAACCCCATTTGATGCTGTCAGGCAGGTATATCTCCCTTAGGAACCTCAGGTAGTTTACTAGCTAACACAGGTATGTACTTTGGCCTCACAGTGCATGCCCCAAAGGCACTGACAAACGCCCCAGGTGATGCTCAGTTGCTTTGGGACTCTTGTCCGGTGTCGGTGATGTGCTTACACAACGTGGGGCTCTTCCTCAAGTACCTTGGACTACTGTACATTCGGATGATCTTAGGAGCCTGGTTCCAGGTGTTCAGAAGCTGGAAGGCGGCCAAATCTAGAGTAGGGGCGTCAAAGGCAGCCAGCAGATTGACGGGGGCAGCTTCCTTCAGGAGCTTAGGCACCGGCACCGCCTCGGGGACGTTGGCGTTGCCCAAGAAGAAATGCATCAGCACCCGCTTCTGCAGGCAGTCCCTGAGGTACAGCACCAGGTCCTCCAGCCGCTCCGCCAGGAACTGCTCCTCCCAGGCTTGCCAGGGCCCCCGGAGCAACAAGGAGAAGAGCGCCGTCTTGAGGATGTAGGAGGAGAGGACGCGGCTCCACTGGGCGCCGAAGGGCTGCTCCAAGCCCCGGCCGCGCAGATCCCGCAGCCCCTTGAGGATCTGCAGGCACTTGAGGTGGCAGGAGTTGGCCGGGGTCTGCTCCTTGAGCCAGCTCAGCAGCCGCTGCTCCTGCTTGGAGACGTTGAGCCCCCAGAGGGCCTGCAGGGGGCAGGCAGTGCCGGGCTGGGCTTTCCTGGCGCCGGGCTGCAGGGCGATGAGATAGACCGAGTCCCCCAGGGGGATGGCGGGGATGAGGCGCACGGCCATGGAGATGTGGCAGCAGACGTAGTCGGAGCGCGGCAGGATGTGCAGGGTGAGCTGGCGGCCCGGGCAGGCGGCCAGGCTGATGCGGCAGCGCTCCTGCAGCCGGTAGAGCACGGCGCCCAGGCACCGCTGCAGGTGGCCCTGGAACCAGCGCAGCACCAGGGCCGAGGACAGGTAGCGCCTGCCCTGCAGCTCCACGCAGAAGCCCTCGCTAAAGGGCCGGTAGCCCCGGGGCCAGGCGGCCCCTTGCAGGACCTTCAGGGCGCAGGTGAAGGCGCTGCGCAGCTCCGGGGCCAGCCCCGGCTCCTCGGCGCCCAGGCAGCGGGGCTCCAGCTCCAGGCGCGGCGGCAGCCTCAGCGGCACCAGGATGTCGAAGCAGTCCGGGCTGCGGACCTTGTGCTGCTCGTAGGCGCTGCCGATCTGCACGAAGTCCCCGCGCAGGGTGGGGGTCAGGGACCCCGGCTGCAGCCCCTGCGCCTTGGCCGCCCGCACCAGCTCGCCCACGATGCGGCTCACGTGCGCCTTACTGTGGCCCAGCACGTGCGGGGAGAGGCGCAGCTGCTGCTCGTAGAAGCTCTCTAGCAGGCTCCGGCGGGCGGCGCTGCTCGGCGGCGCCTCGGGGCCGCATGCGGCTCGGGGCCGTTGGCCGCACTCCCCGCCGCCGCTGCGGGAGGCGCAGTAGCGGAGCAGCAGGAAGCCCAGCAGCAGCAGCGCGGAGCCCTTGAGCAGCGGGACGGAGCCCGAGTCCGGGGCGCAGTCCGAGTCCGGGGCGCCCGCCCTGCTTCGCACGGCCTGGTAGAGGCACACGAGGGCCGTGCACAGGCAAGTCACCAGCGGCCAGAAGACGCGCAGGTTCAGGGTGTAGACGGTCATGGTGCGGCGGGAGCTCAGCCCATGGTACCGGCTGCGGCAGCGCCCCCCGGCCTCTGCATGCAGGGGGCGCCCGCCACCCCACTCACCAGCCTCCCCCAGCTCCGGGAGTCGGGACAGGCACCCCCCTGCCGGCTGCCCTAGACCCACTACCCCTGCCGCTCCCGGCGTGCCAGCTCCTCCCACCGAGTGCTCTTCCCCCACTCCCAGCTCCAGTCCCGGGGCAGCCAGCCAGCCTCCTCCTCGTCCTGCTCCAGCCCCTGGGGTGCGCCCAGCCAGCCAGCCTCCTCCTCGTCCTGCTCCAGCCCCTGGGGTGCGCCCAGCCAGCCGCCTCCTCCGGGTCCTGCTCCAGCCCCTGGGGTGCGCCCAGCCAGCCGCCTCCTCCGGGTCCTGCTCCAGCCCCTGGGGTGCGCCCAGCCAGCCGCCTCCTCCGGGTCCTGCTCCAGCCCCTGGGGTGCGCCCAGCCAGCCGCCTCCTCCGGGTCCTGCTCCAGCCCCTGGGGTGCGCCCAGCCAGCCGCCTCCTCCGGGTCCTGCTCCAGCCCCTGGGGTGCGCCCAGCCAGCCGCCTCCTCCGGGTCCTGCTCCAGCCCCTGGGGTGCGCCCAGCCAGCCGCCTCCTCCGGGTCCTGCTCCAGCCCCTGGGGTGCGCCCAGCCAGCCGCCTCCTCCGGGTCCTGCTCCAGCCCCTGGGGTGCGCCCAGCCAGCCGCCTCCTCCGGGTCCTGCTCCAGCCCCTGGGGTGCGCCCAGCCAGCCGCCTCCTCCTCGTCCCGCTCCAGCCCCTTGGGTGCGCCCAGCCAGCCGCCGCCTCCGGGTCCTGCTCCAGCCGCTGGGATGCGCCCAGCCAGCCGCCTTCCCCCGCCTGCCTTCCGTCCCGGGACACGCACCCAGCCTCCGTCCCCCTGCCTGCTTCGGCCTCCTGTCCCGGGACACGCACTCACCTCCCCCTCGCCCCTGCTGTTGTGCTTCCTTAGTCCAGCCCGTCTCCCCCAACCGTTACTTAGCTCCGAAGCTTCCTCTTCCGAGGGGAAAAGGGGCCGCGTCATTTATTGTGTGAGCTCAGAGGAAATGCCAATGGTTTTGGCCAGAGGAAAGCGGGATCAGGCCTGGGGGTGTAGTCACAAGCCCCGCGGTTTGCCTGCCCAAAACCAGGGCACTGGGGTGGGAGAGAGGAGAGAAGGAACAGTCCCTCCCCATCCCTTCCCCTTTCCTCTCCGAAACGAAGGCGTTGTCATCAGAAGAACCCATTGACAGTTTTTGTTCAGGGCCTTCTTCATTCAAAACTTTAAGGGCTGCAGTTCCTAGTTCTCAAACTTTCAACGTTGGCTTTGTTCCCATTTCTTAAACACCGAGTGATCAAAGACCAAAACAAAAACAAGACAGCAAAAGATTCATAGTGGGAACTCTCTGTACAATAGTTTTAATGCCATTTAATCTATTTTAAAATAATTTAGTTGGGGTTTTTTTAGATAAATTTACTTTAAAAAAAGAAGGCATAGGTTGATAAGAGGAAGCTCAGACAGATTTATTTAAATAATCTGTCCAGCACATACCCAGGTACGGTGAGAACCTTGCTAATCAACTTGCTTTACTGTCATGAAGCCAACATGCCAGGCTCACTCATCAGCAAAGATGCAAGAGAAGGGCACTGTAAAAAAAAAAAAATCAGCAGGATGGTTACTTTAGAGGGCGAGATCCTCAGCTGGTATAAAACAGTACAGTTCTATTGAAATGACAGCCATTCTTACAGAAATATAATGGAGTTTGAGCTGCAGAATCTGGGAGAAAATCAGTACCAGGCCAGTTTAGATTTTTACAGACTATTTAAATAATATTTTAATACTGTTTTCATATTGCACATCGCATTAAGAAAAATTTAGTTAACAAAAATACAAATATTCAAAATAAATTAAAACTTGGCAAATCTGTATAACTAGTGTGTCATGAACTAGGCGTGTGTGCACTGTCACTACTGCATCGTCATCACCGCAGAAGTCTTCAACTGATTATCACAGGTTCTACTGTGCTAATAGCTAACAGTGTTTCTCCTTAACTTCAGAAGTTAGAAACCCGTGTTTTTGCAAGGGAAGGCACCGAGTTCTATCCCTGCTACCACTGTGAAGGTTTCAGTGATTGATGTGCAGCACAGTGACAACTGCTGTTCCTAGGTAGCTCCAGGTTTATTACAATATTAATAACTGCTCCTGATAATGCCTCTTGTCACATCCTTGTTCTGTTAAATTCTCAGTCTGGGTCACACAAGACTTGCTCTCAGTTTTTACTGTGCCCAAATTGCTCACATACTGACATCCTGAAGGGAAAGGAGAGGACTTTGGGAGCAGTTGTTAACTTAGTGACTAGTTCAGAATTTATATTATGAACCCTTCCTTGCCTATTGTAGGCCTGATGGCTGAGAGCAGTCAATTGCTATGACACTTGTTCCTGCAGCACAGAATTCAACAATAGCCATCTGAAAGAACCTTATGAGCTAACTCCACCTTTGATTCAGCAAAGATATATACTCAGAACTTGATACAGGAAGTTGCACAAGAAGGCAGTTTGGAGCAGTCACAGAGTGTAGTGAGCACCTTGCACAGCTACTTGCAATTCAGGACTGGAATGTGTGGAATGAGAGAACCATGAAGGGTGGGGTTGATTCACCTCTCGTGGCTTCACTCTGGAAGGGCAGTGCTAAACCCAGAAGGGCCTGTCCGCACATGTCTTGAGGCACACTCCCACCACTCCAATTTGAGTATGCCAAGCCAAATAAAAAAAGCGAGACAACTGTTTAGCCCAGGGGTAGGCAACCTTTCAGAAGTGGTGTGCCGAGTCTTCATTTATTCACTTTAATGTAAGGTTTTGCATGCTGGTAATACATTTTAACATTTTTTAGAAGGTCTCTCTCTATAAGTCTATATTATATAACTAAACTATTGTTGTATGTAAAGTAAACAAGGTTTTCAGAATGTTTAAGAAGCTTCATTTAAAATTAAATTAAAATGCTGATCTTACACCACCAGCCTGCTCAGCCCGCTTCCAGCCTGGGGTTCTGTTCACCTAGGCCGGAAGTGGGCTGAGCAGGGCCTGCGCCCGGGACGTTGGCTGGCAAGGGGCTGGCAGCCAGGACCCCAGACCTGGGGGGGGGGGGGTTCAGGGGTCAGGGCAGAGGGCTGGGGGTGTGTGGGGGTGCAGGGCAGAAGGCTGGGGGTGTGGGGGTCAGGGGGGACTGAGTGGACCTGGGGGCCGGGACCCCCACCACCACTCTCCCCTGTGGGGGCAGGAGGCAGAAGCTTGGTCCTGCGGCAGCCAAGTTTCCCCCCTCCCCCGCTTCTTCCCCCAGCGTGGTGCTTTTCTGCCCCCCCTCCCCTCCTCCTCCTCCTCTTACCGGGCAGGCAGCAGCATGCCACTCAAAATCAGCTTGCATGCCGTGTTTGGCACGCGTGCCGTAGGTTGCCGATCCTGGTTTAGCCGCTCACAAAGCTATGTGGGAAAGTTGGAAGGTTGACGTAAGGTTGACCTCACATGCAAATCCCCAGGTGCCACTAGGTACAATGAGTAGCCAGTCCCATGATACAATCCCTGAGACACACAGTCAGTATGACACGGAGCTGCACGCACTGACAAGGGAGATATTCTGCTGGCCCTTGACGCTGTGCACCATACATATCACCCACCCAAATTTACACACTTTGCCATAATTTAATCCTGCCCTCTATCCCACGTAGCATAGGGCCTTGAAGTGAATCTTTGAATTCCCAAATGCTCTCTCAATCTTCCTCCTTATTCTTCTCTGAGCAGCCCTAAATGCCACTCTCCCATAGTGGCAGAATTGGGGAATAGGGTCATCAAATACAAGTGCAGAGGACAGGCACTGTCATTTGCAGAACTGCAAGGAATAGAGTCAACATCCCTGAAAACAGACATGCACCTCACACAGGGAAGTACTAGCCATGCTGCTGACGTAACAGGACTGGTTAGAACCACTGTAAACATGTGAGACAGGACATTGCAGTTGCTAGCACAGTTGAATAAGCTGGATCACATGCCAGAAGCAGAATGAAGTTGCTCATGCAAATACAGCAGTCAAAGATATGGGTAGCCACCAGGCAGATGTTCTCCACTGGGCATGTAGGCCCAGAACAGCATCATGACAGCAGCACCACGCCCAGTTCCCAAACAACTCAGCAATTAACAAAGGCCGACCACACACTCCATGAATAACAATCTTTGCTCTGAGCCCCATTATGTGAGAGAAGCCTTAGGAGCAGATGATTCAAACATGTGAGGGTCATTGCTGCTTCTGGGAAGGGATGCATATGATCATGCAATTGGCATCACAGATCACTTGCGTATTTATGCTGCAAAACACTTTTGATTGGGAAGCATGTCCACCTGACCAGAAGGCGGGATGATTGCAATAAACATGCATGCGATGAATGGCCTGATAGCAGTTGGAAAACTCACAATTCTGAGGAAGGTAATCCATATCTCCACCAGCGTGGCTGCCTCTACATTGAACTTAGACAGATGCAAGAACAGGCTCATCATCGCCCCTATGAAATCCTCAAGAGATGACACACAGCCAGCTTCAACTGGCTGTCACCCCCTGGAAAGATCTACTAGCCAGGACATGAAGGACAGCCAGAAGTAGCTTCTGGAGAACAAGTATTGGCCAAGAGCTCTCTGATAAATTGTAGTGGGGGAAAGGCTGGAGAGCAAGACAGACGGAAAGGAGACTCACTAATCATACTTAGTGGGAGAATGACACTCCTGCATATGTAATTACACTAGCTCCAGCTGCCAGTGCAGAAACAATAACATAAAGAGGATGTGTGGTCTGGCAAAGATGAAGTAACAGCCTCAGGCTAAATAATATATAATGCAATTTGATACCAATAAAACCACTGTGTTCAGTTCACATATATACACAGTTTGCACTAAAATACCCCACAGTTATAAGTAAGCTTTTAAAATAGTTTTCTCAACCTTTCTGTCCTCAGGCATGATCTACAGCAATACCCTTGGTTCTCTGGAAGAAAATCTTACCTGTAATGTTATTTCTCACAAAAGAAACTTAAGTCATTAGTGCTTAAATGCTTCTGTGATTCCTTTGTCTGATCTTCTCCCTTATGATTCTGTGGGTATCGCTGATCTCTTCAGAGCTGTATTTCTTTGTGTCACACTTTTGGCATCCTTCAGTGATGGGTAAGCACCTCATGGTAGCTGGATTTCTGAGCTTGTGTTGGCAACTAAACATCTGGTGCTTCCAGCAACTCTACGTGCAGCTTATCTGACATAAGTATTTGAGAGATATAAAGCTCACAAATGCTTGTTCTACACTTAAAAGTTACATCGGCATAGCTACATCAGTCCAGGTGTTCAAAAACCACACTTTTGACTGGCATAGCTATGGCAACACAACCCCAGTGTAGATGCAGCTGTGTCAATGGAAAAATGCTTCTGTTGATGTAGCTAACTTTATTCAGGGAGGGGGTGTTCCTACGCGGACAGAAAAACTTCTGTTGGTGTAGGCTGCATCAATACAAGCGGGCTATTCCGACAGCTACGCTACCACGGGCTCCGTAGTGTATATATAGCCCATGTCTCCAGACTCCTGAATTATATATGTCTGCTCATATTGATGACACAGCTGTAGATTGATTGCCAAGGATTATTAACTTTCCCATAGAACTTGTTCTTTGGTCCACAGATTTGTTTTGTTTTGTTTTCACTTTTGAACACTTTTTTTGATTTTCTCCTCCACCTGCATTTTTTCTCCTGCCAGCTCTGGAAATTTATGCCTGTGTCATCAGTATAAAGTTCCTTACAGACATTAGTGAATTTGCCTGTAGGTAGTTGAGCCTGACATTTGAATAGGCTAGCAAGCTGAGTGAACTCTGAGGAAGGCTGGGACTTGCCTACTGTAAAACTGACTGTTCTAAAACTGAATTCCTGGTTCTTTTAGGTATTGACTGCTGTTATGGTTTTGATGACTTGAGACTGAGAGGCATTTTCACCTGCTCAGAGAAAAGAGCTTAGAAGACCTGGTCTATGACTAGGGATCATAGGCCCTACAATAACACAAATAGTAAATAATAACACCTCTACCACAGCATGCTTGGAGTGGGGGAGTCAAGTGAGCTTCTCTAGCCATTAAAGTTTTAGGTCTGTGAAGATCAGAAGATGCAGTTTCAAGACTGTAGTAAAACTCTGCCACACAGTGGCATAGTAACTGATAAACTCGGGAACTGAGTCGGTCTGGATTTTTCCCTATGCAGAACAACAATGCTTTTTGTGCACAGAGTAGTTTCTCTGTTGCTGAGTGTTTCTCCTGACTACAGGGCTATATATTCTCTAACTTTGGGTTTGTTTGGGTTTTTTTTTTTTTATATATATATATATATATATATATAGATATATAGACATTTGGCCCTTTCTATACAGGGATTTTAAAACTTGTTAGCATCTTTTTAGCAGATAGTGTTTAAACATGGTTCTTGCTAGAAATGTGCTAACTCATTCACGGATATCAGTTTAGCCAGGAACATCGTCTCCTGGCATATTCCGAGCTGCCTTCTGTTTGTTTACTGAATTTTCAGACTGCTTGCTAAAGTATAAAAAGCTTCTATTTATGGCTCTGCTTTGTGGTTTAATTCCAGAGGGTGAAGCTCTTATTGTGTTATTGTGATTTAGCTGCAGTAGAGTGTTGATCTGAGGTCTTTGGCTACACTGGCAGAGAGGAAAGATGTAGATGTTTAAAAGATGTAGGTGAGCAGACAGATTGAAAATTCAGTTAACAATCAGAAAGTCTCAGTATAAGAAGTCAGCGGGGAAAGGATTCAAAACACAAGTACCAAAGAAAAGAAAAACCTCAAGAACACCTCCAATGCACTTCTATATAAAATAAAATCTTACTTCTAGTTAGTGAAAAAATCATATTTCACAAGGAGAGGTTTATGTTCCCTGGCTGGGATACTGTGGCCCTAAACTACGCTTTTTTTAAAGCCTAGGGACACACCCACAAACAATTTTTATAGCATTATAACAAAAAAATCCCAGTAATACGCCAGTGCAGTAGAGTCGAGAGCATGTGGCCTGGCAGTTATGGTACCTTTGATGTCACAGTCCTGATCTCAAAATATGAGCAGTTCCACCACTCTTGGCAGGTCTTGAAACCAAACTGGAAATGAAAAAGCATCTATGGGATTTTTTCCCCTTCTTGGTTCACATTTTCTTGCATTTCTCTACAAAGCAGCATATACAAAACAAATGTCTAGGAGAGCAGAAGGATATTCTTGTATACTGTTTGATGAGAACCTGTTTCACATGTTACATCTTGTGATCACCCTCAATATAAAACACAAGTCCAGAAAACTTGTGAAGCAGACTACCCACCTCAGCACATTTTAGATCTTTTTTGATCCCATTATTTGTATGATGATGTTCCTTTCTCAGTGAGAGTTGTATGCGTGCAGCTGACCAGATGACAGGGCAAAAGGCTACCTACAAATATACTGCATGAAACCAAATTCTGCTTTCTCTGGGACACTTTTAGAATAAAAATGTAATATGCAGAGGAGCAAACAAACATGTACGCCTCCTAACTCAGGACTCTGTGCCAAGTCTTTGGTCTGATAAAGCCCTGCTTTTTGGGAAACCCTACCTGGTCAGCACCTCTTACCAGCACACACCCAGGGCCTAGTAGCCTGCAATGACTCACCTGACACCTTGACATGTGGGCCAAGACTCCAATCACATCTTAGTTGTCAAAACCCTCCCTCCTTCTTATCCTCCAGCCTCTGACTTCCCCCGCCAGGGATAACATTTTGGACAGTACTGTAACATTCATTAATTATTAACACTAATCACCTGGTAAATTGACACAGCTCTTTACAAACGTGTAGTAATATTAATCCGTGCTGCTTATTGCCTCGGCCCCCTCCCTTCAAACAGCTCCCATTGCACCAGGCCCAACAGATAGCAAAACTAATACAGCCCTAGGAAAGCAAATGTACCATTGTTTGCATAGTTCCCTTGTCTGAGACTGAGCCTTTTTGGTGCTGTTTTGGATGATCCCACTTGACTGCCAGGCTATTGAGTAACTGGCCTGCTTCAGGAGCCTTTGCTCTTTCAAGAGGAAATAAAATTGTACAAGACTTGCACCCTCAAATGTAGCACATTTCATCTGGCTTAAGGTTTTGCGAGAGGCCTGAAACCTGGGCAATGGCTCACCAAGTGGTTTGCGAACAGCGTTTCAAAGCAGCCTGGGCTGACTTTCCCTGAGAGGCTGGTCCACAAACCTTTTGCACTAATGGGAACTTTTTGGTAGACTTTACAGGAAGCCCAAAGGTGGAGAAAATTGCAGCAGCCCAGGCTAGAACTGAACAAGGTGCTGGTTGTCACTGCAGTATCTAGATAAGGGGTAGGCAACCTATGGCACGTGTGCCAAAGGCGGCACACGAGCTGATTTTCAGTGGCACTCACACTGCCTGGGTCCTGGCCACCAGTCCAGGGGGCTCTGCATTTTAATTTAATTTTAAATGAAGCTTCTTAAACATTTTAAAAAACGTATTTACTTTACATACAACAATAGTTTAGTTATATATTATAGACTTATAGAAAGAGACCTTCTAAAAACATTAAAATGTATTATTGGCACACAAAACCTTAAATTAGAGTGAATAAATGAAGATTCGGCACACCACTTCTGAAAGGTTGCCTACCCCTAATCTAGATTGAGGGGAAAGGCTCCTGCCTACAAGCCAGTCATAAATAAAAGGAATTATGGACCACCCCCAATGGCAGAGAATCCAGGAGCAGCAATGAATCCAACAGGGCCCCAAAGCAATGGACCATTTTGGCAAAACACACTCATGCACCCTCAACAGATGGTATAGACACTGCCCCAGTGCATTCCTCTACATGCTTCCCTTTACCAAGGACCTCCTGGTCTGTCTCATGCAGCCCGTTCATTCTCACTCAGATCCATCACAGTCAGATGCCGGAAAGGAATGGAGCTGTAGAATCGGGGTCTGATGTATCAGCATACCATAGCCCAAAACATCTCACAGTTCCCTCTAGTGGCATTTTGTGCACATTGAACCAGTGAGAGTGACCAAATGGAACTCTGACTATGCCAGATATGTAAGAGACTTCTGGGAGAATGACCCACTGCCCAGCACTACCATCTGTGACCTCACCCAGGACCAGAGCAATCTAAGGACCACTCCATCTGCTCCTGCAGGCAACTTAACAATGCCTGATGGTACATAGTATCAAAATTAGAATGGTCATAGTGTTTTAAGTAAAAATCTCCATCCCTTTATTTCAGACTGCCACTTTGCCTGTCTATTTTAATGGCATCATTTGATTATGTCATTCTGCAGTTATGCCTTGGGGGGTTATTTTTAATTCATTACTTTATACAACATGATATCATACATTACCAGAACTATCATTTATCCAAGGATCCTACTTACGTTCTATGCTAGTGGAGAAGAAAATAATCACTTCACCTCACCTTCAGTACTCAAACTCACGTTGGGGTCTGTTTTACATGTACTGGTCTAAAACAGAATTACAGTGATGTAACCGCACCCACTCAGTGTGGTATTCTGTCTGTAGTGGTGGAACTAGCATTACCTGCAGCTCCTTGGACCTAGTCCCTCTGTAGCCTGTGAGATTCTACTGAGACATACTCACACAATACAAACACGGTTCATGACAATGTGAACAAACAGAACCTGCTATTGGTTCAGATTTGAAGCCTTTCTATTTTAATAGCTCAATCCATCTCTATCACTGCATCAGATAAGAGGACTTGGTTTACAAGAACAGCAGGTTTGCAGGAGACCATCTCTACGGAGCACTTTGTGGCCAGAGTTGAAGAGTGTCAGTGTGTTGATTGGACAGTATCACTCACAGGGGTTTGGGAGTGGAGAGGTTACTGCCATTTTTCTTTTAACCCATTCTCCTGTTTAATAAATGGTATATTCTTGCCACCCACCATAGTCTGTTTGTTCACTAGCTATCTCTGTGATGCTCCAGATTTCACTTATAATGCTTATTCGCAAAGGCTCATGCTTGCCCATAACTGGACCTGGATTTATTCTATAAATCATGAGTAACCCAATCCAGTATTTCCTTGGTTTAAAAGCACAGGCTTGATGAGCAATTCATATTCTGATCCCTTGTCCAAAGGTATCCTTACAAACTCCAACACCCTGCACAGATGAACAATGCAAACAACAGCTGGCTCACCTCGAAGCCAGCACTTACTGTTTCACTTTAAATAAACCTTCTAGGAAACTTTGCATGGAAACTCTTGGGTAAAAAAGACTCAGCGCTTCCTGCAGAGCTGAATGTGGGATATTTAATTGTTACCTATTGTTATGTTATAGTGCAGGAAGCCCTGCCCACCTGTTTCCAGCTGTCCTAAGCAATGAACTGTATAAAGGGAACAGAAACAGACAATATCTACATTAATAAAAATTGGAAACCATCTTCAAAACCCTGAGCACTGTGAAATATGATCAGTGTGGCCCTTTTAAGATGCTGATATCCGGAACAAAGTTAAATGCTGCAGAAGGAGAAGGAAAAAACCCTGGGGAGCAAATACACAGCTGTCACAGAGAAAGGAGATTAACAGTAATTGCAAATGGAGGTATTTACTTTAGGGATCATGGAAACTTTTTATGAGAAATATAGAAATGCAATAGTTGGTTCAGATCATGGTTATTACTAATACTCAGTTTGCAGGCACACACACTTGTGTCTAACTGAAGATTGGTTGACCATCTGTAATAGGAAATGAAGACATAATATGTAACATTTTGACAAGCCAAATTAAAAATAGGAAACAAAGTTAAAACTGAAGCCTTGTCTAAACTAGAAAAGGTAAACTGGTTTAACTAGACCAATTTAAAATTAATCTAGTTCAGTGCAAATGTAGATGCAGTTAAACCAGTTTAACCATTGCTTAAACCAGTTGATCTTAGTCCAGCAATTTGCTGGTGAAAATTGAAGCCATTTAAGTGAAGGTTAAACCAGTTTAAATGCATCTACTTTAGGAGTTTGCATTGTTTAACTAGATTAAGTTTAGTCTCAACTTCCTGCTTTTTCTGGCTTGTTGCCCAACTTCAGCATTACTAGAACATTTTAAAAAAATAGGAAAGCTATGAAAAGCATAAGAATATAAGAATGGCCATTTGGGTCAGACCAAAGGTCCATCCAGCCTAGTCTACTGACAGTGAGTGAACCTAACAGGTAATGATCAAGAGATCTCTCTCCTGCCATCCATCTCCACCCCCTGACAAACAGAGGCTAGGGACACCATTCCCAAGCAGATCTGTCAGACAAATAGAGTCCGAGTCTCCTCTCACATTGGCTTTACACCAACTCCACTGGCCTCAAGGGAGCTGCTCCTGATTTTCATGGGTACCAGTAACAGTAGAATCAGGCTCAAAGGTTGCCCAGTGTTTTGTGGGAAAGTGATGCTCTTTGGCTGAACACACACGTTCACCAGTGACCCTTGTGTACAGACTAACATGCCCCCAACTTTCTTGATAGCAACACACATTCCTCGTATACAGATATGAAAATGATTCTCTTCACCTGTCTTGAAGTAATTCAAGTATATCTAAGGCTTAGCCTATGCTAGAAAGCAGGGACATGCACAAGCAGGGGCAAGGGCCCCCCAATAAATGGCAGGGCAAGGAGAGTGACCTCCTCCAACCCCAGGGCTGCAAAAGTGGTCAAATTTAAATTCCTGCACACGCCCATGATAGAAAGGGTTGCCACTATAGTTATACCAGTATAGCTATATTGGCAAAATCTTCTAGTGTAGATGCTTAAACTGGTTCCCTGGACAAAATAATCTATACTAACAAAACAGTGCTTTTACCAGTATAACTGCATATGTACCAGGGCTTTTGCTGATATGGAAGTGTCAAACAAATCACATGCCAACGGCCATTACTATGCCAGGAACAGTTTTAAGTGAAGCGCTGGTTAAAGGACGAGAGCCAGTGTCTTTGAATGCCATATGTAGCTGAGAGCACCAGAGAAGTTTAATGTAGGTGAGGGAAAGGAAGATGAAGGAAAAAAGCAAGATACTGAAAGTTGCTACATCTGATGAGTTAAAGAGTCTAGTTCAGTCCTATGAGTTGAAATTCAAGGTTACTCCCATCCACACAGGAATATGATGCTCCCCAACTATCATGTGTTACCCCCATGCACACATGACCATGATTCTCAGCTGACTGATCCTGCATTGCTCCTATGTGAATAGAAACCACTACTCTATTGCTGTGCTGAAATCACAAGTTATTCTTGTGCAAAAGGACCCAGGGGTGACAAACACTCATATCCTTTGGGCTAGTTTGTGCTCACCGCACCATGCAGCTGTGCATTAGCCTCCAAGCTGAGAAACGGGGGAACAAGAGCGAAAAGCAGCCGTGAAATGGCTGGGAGGTTTTACTGGAAACTGTTGTCTGGGGCAGCATGAATCCACAGAGCACCCATGCCTATTCCAAGCCTGTGCATCTGGGATGCATTTGTTTTTCATCACAACTATTTCTGGCAACGCCAGTTTCCTTTCAGTTAACAATGCTGCTAATGACAGATACATTTTTCTCTCGTGGATGTGGTTTCAGGGCCCAAACATATGAAGTGCTGTGTGACCTTCACTCAGTCCCTGTGGAGTCTGAGGAATTATAGTCACATGTCAAAGACATTCATCAATGTGTCACATTCATGAAATCAGTGGGAATGGAGGGTGCATTGTCCCTCGCAGGATTGGGCCCTCTGATGTCACAGCTCTCTCATTGTCAGGAGGGATTAGTGGCCTGCCAGAATGGAAAAGAGAGGTTTGAATCTGGGGGCAGGGTTCTCGTGTAGGCGGCAAGTTCCATATCCAAGTGGTGCTCAGGCACCAGCAATATTCAGAGCCAGGGGCCCAGC